>NW_022436965.1:18040424-18147495 GCF_009761245.1 Sapajus apella | reverse complement strand
GGGGGAGGGGGAGGGAGAGGGGGAGCTCTCAGGAGAGAGCTCTGATGTCTCCTCTTAAAAGGCCACTAATCCTATTGAATCAGGGTTTCATCCTATGGTTTCAGTCAACCTTAATTGCTGATATCGTTTGGCTGTGTCCCGACCAAACTCTCATCTTGAATTGTAATCACCATAATCCCCATGTGTCAATAGTTGGACCAGGTGGAGGTGATTCAATCATGGGGGTGGTTTCCCCAATGCTGTTCTCGTGATAGTGAGTTCTCATGAGATCTGATGGTTTTATAAGTATCTGGCATTTCCCCTGGTTGCACTCACTCAGTCCTGCTGCTGTGTGGAAAGGTGTCTTTCACCAGGATTCTAAATTCCCTGAGGAATGTGGAACTGTGAGTCAATTAAACTTCTTTCTTTTATAAATTACCCAGTCTCAGATATTTCTTCATAGCAGTGTGAGAATGGACTAATACAATTAGTTTCTAACTCCAAATATAGCCACACTGGGGTTTAGGGTATCAACATATGAATTTGGGGGAGGCGCAGTTCCGTCTGTTGTACCCTGGAACATATTATGTGTGTTATAACAATTTGTTTATGTGTGCTGCTAGTGGATTGTGGTCTTCTCAGGTGCTATGCATTGTGCTGGACACCGAGGATCACAAAGATGGATTCTGCCCTCAAGGAGCTGAATTAATTTTCTATTGCTGCTATAACAAGTTACCACAAACAGTGTTTTAAAACAACACAGATTTATTATCTTACGGTACCGTGAATTAGAAATCTGATGCAGGGCTGGGCGCGGTTGCTCATGCCTGTAATTCCAGCACTTTGGGAGGCTGAGGTGGGTGGATCACTTGAGGTCAGTACCAGTCTGGCCAAATTGGTGAAACCCCGTCTCTACTTAAAAAAAAAAAAAAAAAATTAGCTAGATGTGGTGGTGTGCACCTGCAGCCTGGGTGACACAGCGACTGAGTCTTAAAAAAAAGAAGTCTGATGCATGTTTCTCAGGACTAAAATCAACATGTCATCAGGACTATGTTCTTTTTGGAGGCTCTGAGTGAGAATGTGTTTCCTGCCTTTCCCACTTTCTAGAGTCCCCTTTCTCCATGTGTCTCTGGGACTCTTCCCCAGTTCTGTCTCCCTCTGACGCAGATTGGAAAGGGTATCTGCTTTTAAAAAGTCATGTGAGTAGACTGCATCCACTTGGATAACCTAGAATAATCTTCTCATCCCAAGTTCCTTAATTAATCTACAAAATCCCATTCTCCAGTTCAGGTAACATTCACAGGTTCCAGGGATTAAAATGTGGGCATCTCTGGGGACGGCATTATAGTGAAAGAGAGGGACATGTAAATTAGTGACTTAATGCAATGTGCCAAGTACAATAATGAAAATCTATTCAGGGTACATATGTACGAAAAGCATAGAGGAAGATGGTTGTTTGAGAAATGACAATTATGACTGAGGCACTGGCAGCAAAGATGGAGAAAAAAATAGGTTATAGGAAGGTAGAATGGGTATTATTTGGATGCCAATTTGGTGTCGGGGATGAAGGAGGGAGAAGGAGGAATGAAGTGAGAATGACTTCCAGATTCTGGATTGGGATTGGGCAGGCTTCTCCCTGACATAGGGAGTACACTATCTCTAGTGTGAGAACGTATTTATAGAATTCCTTGATTGTGAATAAGAAAGAAATCTGAGTTGAATTAGGTTAGGCAAAGAGGAGAATTTATTATAAGTTTATGGAGGACAGGGAGGTTGTGCAAGGAACTCAGATCAGGATTATAGCTGGATACCAGACATGAACAAGAATGAAGATACGAATACCATCTGGATCTTCTGTCTTTTTTCCCTCTGCTCCTCTCCTTGTGTCTTTTACTTTTCTCTTTTTCTGAAGATGAGCACTTTCCTTCTATTGGTGAAATCTTACTAACCATAGTTGCCAGTGTTATTCCTCATTTATGGTCTAGTCACTCAGACAAAGGCTAGTCTCTCTCTCTCTCTCAATTCCATATTCCTGGGAAAGGGCTTTGATTGGTACAGCTCGAGTCAGGTGCCCAATTTGGTGCACACAGCTATGGCCAGGGCTCAGTTTTTCTTCATTCCTTTCTATCTTCATGACTGCTCTGGCTACAACCATGCACTGGGTGGAGTGTTTCTTAGAAAAGGTGTCCTGGGCAGACATTCTAATAGAGATCCACTGCAGGGGAGATGCATTCAGGTTTATTTGTCTTTTTCTGCTGCTTAAAAAAAAAGTTGATATGTAATTTACAGTGAAATGCACATCACTTAAAAGTTTAGTTTGAGGAGTTTTGACAAATGTATACTCACATCCCAGTCAAGACATGGGACATTTTGACCACTCCAGAAAGTTTCCTCATGCCTCCTACAGTAAGTCTCCACTCCTTAAAGACAACCACAGTTCTGATTTCTATTACCATAGAATAGCTTTGTTGGTTGTAGAACTTCACATACATGAAATCAAACAATATGTGCTCTTTGGCCTTTTTCATTCTACATAATGTATCTGAGATTGAACCACGTTGCTATATCAGAAATGTGGAGAATAGTTCACTGTATACACATACCACATTTGTTTATTCATTCACCTGTTGATAGACATTTGGGTTGTTTTCAGGGTTTTTTGTTATTATGACTATTTTAATACAAGTCTTTTTAGAATTAGAAGGAACTGTTCATTAAATGTTGAGATGACAAAAGATGACTTCAGTTTTGAATACATTCAGTCTGTGGTACTTGTAGGACACTCAGGTCGTGGTATGGACCCCTCTTGGAGTGTAGTCTAAGTTGCAGAAGAGAGACAGGGCCTAGCAATGTAAATTTCTGTAGTCGCCAGCCTTTACGCAGAGTTAAAGCTCAGGCAGAGCATAAACATGAGACAAGAAAATGCCCAGATATTAAACCCTGAGAAGCATCAGTATTTGAGGAGCAGACTAAAAAGGAACGCTCTGTGGAGGCTAACGGAAGCATGGTCATTTAACTTTGTCCCCATCATCAGGCACAGGACCTCACACACAGTCACTCCTCAATGTGCTAAATTTCATAGAATGCGTCCAGAGTATCTGGTTCTGGATAGACCCTGTAGAAGGAGATAGACCAGGAGGGCAAATGGCATGAAGAGTCTCACAGGCCAGAGTGATTGAAGGGGTGTCTGGGGGCAGGTAGACCTTACAGGCACTACCTGTGCTTATGTGGGGCTCGGGAGGATGAGTCATTACAGGTGAAGAATTAGGTCAGACCACTCAGGGTCTTAGATGTCAGATTGAAGAATTTAGACTCCAACAGGCCTGTCACCCTGGGAGGAGTCCTCGCGGGTTCTGGAGAAGGGCGTGGCCGAGGAGATTTCCTTTTGGGAAGTGTACCCTGGCAGCGGTGCCCCGGTGGTGGTGGTGGCGGTGCTGCTCTTGCTGGTGACCGTGTTGTGGTGTTAGCCGCGATAGTGCTTTGGCTTGGTAGTCGCTGAAAGAGAACAACGCTGCCGGCTGCTGCTAATTTCACGCCATTCCTTGACCCGGCGCTGTAACTTGGCCTCTGAGCCTTGGCCACAGAAGGCAGAGGCGGTGTCTTCTGGCGGCAGCTGGGAGGCCGGGGGCGCCGGGCTGGGTGGTGGGCTGGGAAGCCCGGGGCGGGGCAGCCACGGGGCGGGGCGTCGTGGAGCCAGGCCACGCCCCTGAACGCCCGCGCAGGCGCGCTGCGGGCCGTTAGCTGTCAGCCGAGCGGCGGGCTGGCGGCTGGCTCCGACGTCTGCGCCAGGACCCGGCGGGCTGAGCTCGGCGCACCAGCAGCAGCCAGGGCAGCGCGGCCCCAACTCCCGGCCGGGCCGTAGAGGCAAGCAGGGACCAGCTGGCCGCCGGCCGCTCAGGCAAGATGGGGAACCGGGAGATGGAGGAGCTGATCCCGCTGGTGAACCGTCTGCAGGACGCCTTTTCGGCGCTGGGACAGAGCTGCCTGCTGGAGCTGCCGCAGATCGCTGTGGTGGGCGGCCAGAGCGCCGGGAAGAGCTCCGTGCTCGAGAACTTCGTGGGCAGGTGAGCGCGCAGGGCGCGGAGTAGGGATGCGGCGGGGGGCGACCCCGCTCCGGGCAGTTGGAACGTGGACTGGCAGTGGGAGCCAGAGGATGGACTAGGCGCTGCGGTGGAATGAGGGGCAGAGTGACGGTGTCCGTGGGGCGGGCGGGGTCCTCCAGCTCTGGGCATTCTCCGTCCCCTGCCACCCCCCCTTCCCCCGGCTGGTGGCCCTCCTGCCTGTCTTTCATCCTGCTATACAAAGCCATTTCCTCCAGGTCCTCCAGTCTGGGAGTCGGGGGAGGGGTCCGCCCTGGGATGGACCCCCACCCCCTGGGTGCGCGCCAGCCCCGGGCGTAGCGTGCCAACGCTTCCCAGTCCCCTCTCCTGTTTTCCCGGCTAAACACTCCCCTCCTTTTCATGTCGCCCTCCGCGAGGCTTGCTGTGAGGCTGTGGGGCTTTATCCCCGGAGCCCCCTCCCCTAGGTGGACATGCTTTCCTTCTCGCCTGGGCTCTTGTTCCTCTCAGCTGTCTACTGTTCTAGACAGTCGTCG
Organism: Sapajus apella; assembly: GCF_009761245.1. Taxonomy (NCBI): domain Eukaryota; kingdom Metazoa; phylum Chordata; class Mammalia; order Primates; family Cebidae; genus Sapajus; species Sapajus apella. Next base: position 18,142,922 of record NW_022436965.1, on the reverse strand, counting down.
CCTGCCCCTAGCTGGGGAGGCGGGGTGCGAGGAGAAAGACGTCGTTTGTTGTGGTGAAGCTTTTTCCACAGACGCTTCCCCACCATTCTCCTCCCGGAGAGTCGAAGAATAAAAGGTGGTGTGTTTGCGTGTGCACCTATTCACAGCTCCAGGCAACTGTGAGAGAGCCCGAGGCACAGACTTGGCAGGGGGTGGACGTGGACTTGTGGTGTCCAGGTGCCATGTCATTCCTGCATCATCTCGGAACTGACCAGCATCTTTCTCGCACTCTCTCCGCGCCCCCTCCCCCAGCATAATTTTCCGTTCTCTAAGCTCTTATTTGTCTTGCTAGCCTTCGAGATAACATTCTGAATCTAAATTGTAGCTGTGGTTTTCCTCCTGACTCTTAATACAGAAACAGCTAAGGAATTAAATTTTGAATTGGGAATCAGCATTTCTTCCACTGAGCAATTCATGAGGGATTAAGTTACCTTAATGGCCTTGCCTGAGGAGTGCAGACGTTTGCTCAGAAAAGCCCATTTGAAAGCGTTATGAAAGGTGAAATCTGTTTCCTAGTAGAAAATCAGGTAGAAATGTACAGTAGCCAAGAAAAATTGCTGGCGAGATTGTACTTTATTCTTTTTCTTTGGCTCATTTGTGACTTGGAATGCAGAAGGTTCCTGTTCCTGTTCCTTTTTTCTTTTTTTTGTTAGTGCTTGGTGATGTGTAAAATTTAGAGCTGGATATTCCCACATTTCCTTTGGAAATGTTAGTGTTTATAAAGTACATATTCTTTTCTCTCAAATGGTGTTCCATCTCTCAGATGATACTCTCTATTTTTCCTGTATGAACTAGAAAGATAAGCAACCTAATAAGGTAAAATTGCTGACAATTGGCTTGTATCCTTGAGTAATTCACTTAATCACTAAACCTTATTTTAATCATTTTTTTGATTAATGAGCAAAGTGAAGATAAAGCATTTTGCCTACGTCATCTTAGACTTGTGGTGAAGTGATGGATAAATGTATTATTTCAAACATACAACAGTTACTTTCTTTGTTGCCAATGAAATTTACTAGATTTAAAGGGGCATCCAAAGAGTGAGTTTTGATAATATATTTTTGGTTTTCCAAATGCCAGGGCATTTTGTCATGACACCTTAAAAGTTATTGAACTCTTTTTGTTTTTTTAAACAAAATACTTAAAGATTAAAATTGTAGGTATTTCAAATGAAATTACCATATTTTTATAGATCTTCCATATATTTACTTGGATGAGCCTATGTTATATGTAAATGCATTGTTTGTGGTCAGAGCTTTTAATGCCAACTGTATGCACATATCATCATTCTATTTTCTGGGTTTTGAAATTCTAACATTTTTTCTAATGTTATAATAAAATTGTACACATTTCCCCTTACTAGCTATGTTCTTTTGAAATGATAATTTGAAAAAAGAAATATAGCAGAGTAAAATATTTAAGCTTGGATATTTTTCAAGATGGAATAACAAATAGGGATATTACAAGCATAAAAATCAGACACGAGAGTACATCAGTAATTTGTTGTCCCTTAAAAAGTTTTACCACTAGTTAACTACTAGAATGTCAAATCAAAGGATGAACATAGAGGAAAAAGGTCATTTAAGCCATATGTAAAGTCTGTATTATAAGTAGAGATGACACCTGCCTAGCAGAGCGTATATATTAAGGAGAAAATTTAATTAGAAAGGTCATTTAACTTTAATAAAAAATTCGGTCATTGAATTATTGAGGAATCTAATTTCTAATTATAAACCAACCTTAGGGAAAATGGAGTTTTCTATTTTGATAAGATATTCAGCCAAAGTGGAAAAAATTGTATCCATTTTCCACTATAACATCTTAGTGTTTTCTTGTTATTATCTAGGAATTATGCAAAAAAGATAAGATTCTTTCCTAAGGATGCACTTTCCTCTTTTACATGGAACTGTTTTCATTTTAAGATTCTGATCTAATGTGCAGTTATTGAATGCAGCCATAAAAACCAAGGGTCATCACTTGTGTAAATTCATTGTGTTTGCTCTTGACTTAAGCGTCTTCTCTTCAAAATAATGATGCATTTTCTCAGCAATCCTCATTTGGTGGGCTAACCATATTTTCTCTCAGACAGTTTGTTTATATTGAGGTCTTTTTTTGATACCAATGAATGAATTTGGATGTGAATATGTTTACTTCATTTAACGGTAGTTATAAAAACTGATTTTTGGGTGACAGGTTTGAGATTGTTATGAATAAAATGAGTCATGAATGAACCACTTGTTTGTGATTTTCCTGCTGAAGTGATGAACTTGCATATTAATGTGATATAGCATGAGTAACCAGATTGTTCTTTTGGTTGTGCAGGATGAGATATATGCTGGCAATGAGAGGCAGCTTAAGATCTAATGAGTAGATGCTGAGACCTATAATCTGAACATAGGGGTTTACTAGCTGGCTTGGGTCTGCCTATTGGTCTGGTTTGTACACAGAAGAATTGAATTTAAGTATTTTCATTATACACATACATATATTTATAGTGCAGTGGTGATGATAATAATGGTTAACATTTGTGTTAGGTACTATTCTGGGTGCTTTTATATGGATAATCTCATTTAATCCTCATAAAACCTCAAAGAGGTAGGTACTCTTATGATTTCCATTTTATAGAAGAGAAAATTAAGTTTTAGAGAGTTTGAGTAACTCACTCAAGGAAAATGCAATTTAATATAAAAACAGTGGAGCTGAGATTCAACTAGAGGTGTTGATCACCATAACCCATGCTCTAGAACCTCTCTGCCATATTGCATCCTCCATATTGAGGTTTATGATTTCCTCTGATAAATATTTTTAACTTCTTTCTTGCTCTTTATATAAATGCTACCTATATTAATAAGAAGCTGGGTAGGCACAGTGCTCATGTCTGTAACCCCAGTATTTTGGGAGGCCAAGGCAGGAGGATTACTTGAGTCCAGGAATTTGAGACCAGTCTGGGCAACATAGTGAGATCTTGTCTCTACAAAAAAACAACAAAAATTAGCCAGGTGTGGTGGAGCATGCCTGTAGTACCAACTACTTGGGAGGCTGAGGTAGGCGGATCACTTGAGTCCAGGACTTCAAGGCTGCAGAGAGCTGTGATTCTACCACTGTGCTCCAGCATCGCTGACAGAGCAAGACTCTGTCTCAAATAATAATAATAAAATTAAATAAGAAGCTACTATGTTAATGATTTTATTAATATTTATTTATATATGTTTACCTCACCTCATTTCACAGAAGAATTGAGGTGATCCCTTAGGCAGAAGCAACATTTTTTAAAAGTTAAGTGTTTTTCTTTGCTATATTAGACATTCTTGAAGAGAGATTTAAAATGTAATTGGATTGTCTATTTAAGTTTATTTGGTTTTTAGAGTGCATATAAGTCGTTTATAGAGGTGTTAAGTGAAATCTGTACTAGTTGCTAATACACAGATGTTTTAAAATGGCACACTTGTTAGAAACATTCGTTTTTCAATGCTTATTATATAGGCAGAAGAGCCCACATTATTTTATTCTAGGCTGAGTAGTAAATAGACTTTCAATTCTGTACAAATAGAAAAAGTTTTGTGATAAATGGGGACCAAATAAAAGATTTTTAAAAGGTGATTATGCTGATATTTTTCAAGAAATTGCTTCTAAGTATTATAGTTATTAGATAAATGGTGCTAACAAAATGTCATCATTATTGAGAATAATGCTTTATAGTTCCCAAGGGTCTATAAATAAAGTGTCAAAAGCATGAACTTGTCTTCATCCAACAATGAATTGGTAGAACTTAAAATCTCAAAAAAATTTTTGCTGAATTAAAATTATATAATATACTTTTAGGTTATCACAAATTCACAGTTGCTGGTATTTAATTACCACCATCAAATGAATTCTTTATTAATAATGTTGAGAAGCAATACAACTAAGAGAACTGAACTGGATAGGATATTTCTGTTTTGGAACTTACTTATGATTAACAGTTAGCCAAAAATGCACTTGATTTAACTTCTTTAAGAATGAGGTTGTTGAGCAGTTACCCAGAACTTTGGAGGAATGGAAACTTAATATTCAGCTAGGTTGGAGAGTATGCTATTGGGTTCTCTATCAATGGAACATACATTTAGTGTGTTAGGTAGTACCTTTTGCTATGGCTAATAAGTGAAGTTAAATTATAAAGTTTTATTTATTATTGTGATTTATTTTAGAGGGACTTCAAGAATCTAGAAAGAGATTATTTTTTTCCTCTGCTACGAGAGCCAAGTCAAGAGAGTCCCAAGCTAATAATTTTATAGAATGATCCAATTTAATTTTCTGTATGGCCAAAGTTTTGCAATTTATCCAAGTCCAAGTTTGCATTGCAATTTCTCACATTTTATGCATTGATTTAAAAATTCTTATGGATTGTGTTATACTAAACACATTTTATAAAGTAGAGGGAAGAAGGGGGCCAACATTTGCTTAGCCACTATGGGGTGGCAGACATGGATTCTGCTATACACCTTTCATACCTTCTATTCCTTGCCCTTTTCCATATCCCCATGTCAATAGAGGAGAAAATTCAGGGTTGGAGAGACAAGTCATTCATCCAGGATCATATGGCTAGTAAGTAGCCAAGCTGGAATTTAGTATGACTCCTATTGGAACTCTTGAGAAATATGGCCACATAAAACCAATGAATATGTATGTGTTGAATTCTAATGATACTGGGTAAGAATATACAAGAAAATATGAATACATAGAAGCTGATCTAGGTATGAAAAGAGAACTGACAGGATAAAGTATGAGACAACTTTCAAATGAATAAGTAAAATGAAGGTAGTCAGATTTAATGCAAACTAATCAGGAAAAAAATTATAGTATGTCAATTTATTTTTACAAAAATTCCTAAAAAACTACAGTTCTGAAATTTTGAACTGAATGTAAGTGGAAAGTGGCAATATGAGTTTCTAGTGTCATCTGGCAGCCAGTATCATTTTAGCTCAAGCCTGCATGTACTGAAGTATCTATGTCAAAGCAGGGAGGTGGTGATCTGTGTCTCAGTATCTGAGTTGACAACAAGGCATTGAATTTAGACTGTGACTTTATCACAAAGAGATACTGTATATTGGAGAGGGCCCTAGAGAAAAGCAGCAGGAAAAAGAAAAGAGGTTGGAGAGATTAAAAATATAACTGGATGCAGTGAAGGTTAATTGAGAGTGGAATGGATCAGATCAACTATTTTATAAGGACCTCAAAGGCACTAATACTTAAGGGAGGTGAATTCTATTTTCCTTTTAAAGAATAAGTCAGTTAGTTAAAGTAGTAGAGTAAGTTGAAGATACAAATGTCAGGGAAAATGTCCTAAAGGCAAACCTGAAAATGGAATGAATTGTTTAGAATGGAGAAGGGTAAAGGAGTTGACACTAAATGATTTGTATTTCATGAATTAAAAATTATTTCTAACAAATTAGAGAGTTCATTAATACCATATTAATTACTCTGTGTGTGTGTGTGCGTGTGTGTGCGTGTGTTTGTGTGTGTGTGTATGTGTTTGTGTATGTGGTCATGAAGTAGCTTAGCTTTTCTTCCTTTATTAGTAGCAAGGACTGGCATTTGACATTACTATAAGAAGCTTTCCTCTGGCTTGTTTTTTTCTATATCTTCCTGGAGCCACAGTAGGATACAGAGAAACCAAGAGATTTGCCCAAGGTCAGAAGAAGTCAGAGCTGGGTTTGGAACTTGGTGTTCAGAACTCGGAGGCCTGTGCCAGTTCATCATCTTCTCTTCCTCCTCTTATTGTTTTAGAGTGCAGCCCTCACCCTCAGCCCTCACCCTGCCTCCTCCTTTTCCCATCCCTTTGTATTGGGCCAGCCTTTTCTCTTCCATTACTCTTCCTGATAGTTGACCAGCAGTGACACTGCATTTTATTACTTTTTTTCCCCTACAGAATAGTGGAGACAGGGAGCAGAATTTTTCTCAGACTTAGGCAAGTTAATTTGATTGAAATAGTATACTCATGAGTGAAGTGTGACTTTTAGGGAACAGATGGACCCAGGAAAAGACTAAATAAGACATTGGATGTTTTTACACATTATTAATATTTATCTACCAGGTGGGCAGTAGCTAGAAAGATATGCCTAAGATGGTCATCACTAGGCTTTGCTTAAACCAACACAAGCTTCTGAAAAGTTGTATGTAAATAAATAACATAAATGGAAAGGCTAAACAAATAGGTGAACTTTTAGGTAAAATAAAGATGTATTTGTGGAGCAAATTTGCATCCTTCAGTTTGCCTGTTTTCTATTCTTTTTATGTGTGTATTTGCATTCTTAGAGTGCATTGAGTGACACTGAGCTCCATTAATGTTATTGAAATTATTTTAACAATTTTTCAACAAGCATTAATATTGCGTTAAGTCTTTAGTGTTTATTGATAATAAAAACAGAGCACTTGTTGAGGAAAATGATGATATATTTAATTCCTGAATTATGTGAATGATACAAGATTGCTTTAGATCTTGTTTTTCTCTAATATCCCTGCTGCAAGTCCTCTGTTTCCAAGGATTTGAAATGTGCCTCAGTGCTCCTTTGTGACAGTGTGTCATTTTTATTTCCCACTACTTCAAGGTCATGATATACCCATGAATAGCATATACATGCATGACAGCAGTAGCTAGGGCTTCTGAAGGACCAAATTTTTTATCCTTTCAGTGGCTTGGAATTGAAAGACTAATCTATTTAATAAGTAATTTGATGGATGACTAAATTTGTTTGTGGTGCTTGTTTTTTTAGATCCCCCAAAAGTGAATATTTGAAGAGGAGTCATTACAGTGTAGTGATGGAGTATAGGCTTTGCTAGCTGCTCTTGAGTCCTGCCTTTTACTCTCACTGGTAGCATAGCTCCTCATTATGGAATCTACCCTCACTTGGACTTAGTTTCCTTATCTGCAAAATAGGGATTGCAGACTTCATCTTTAATCTGTGTGTGAGTTCTGAGTAAGATGGTATTAAGTGCCTGGCCCATAGTATCTATTCAGTAATTGATTCAATAAGTGATTGCTCTTAATTTAAATCTTTTATTTGGAGTAGACATTTTCTGAGTATTAAAAAAAAAAGTAAGTTGAGGCAGATGGTAATGTGTATTTACAAATTCTTTTTTTTTTTAATTATACTTTAGGTTCTGGGATACATGTGTAGATCAAGCAGGATTGTTGCATAGGTATATATATGACAAGGTGGTTTGCTGCCTTCATCCCCCCCATCACCTATATCTGGTATTTCTCCCCACATTATCCCTCCCCACCCCTCACTGTCCCTCCCCTCACCCCCCACAACTGACTGCAGTATGTGATGTTCTCCTCCCTGTGCCCACATGTTCTAATTGTTCAACACCTGCCGATGAGTGAGAAAATGCAGTGTTTGTTTTTCTGTTCATGTGTCAGTTTGCTGATAATGATGGTTTCCAGATTCATCCATGTCCCTATCGTTTTTTATAGCTGTGTAGTATTCCATGGTGTATATGTACCACATTTTCATTATCCAGTCTATCGTTGATGGACATTTGGGTTGGTCCAGGTCTTTGCTATTGTAAACAGTGCCGCTGTGAACATAATGTGTGCTTGTGTCTTTATAGTTGAATGTTTTATAATTCTTTGGGTATATACCCAGTAATGGGATTGCTAGGTCAAATGGTATTTCTAGTTCTAGGTCCTTGAGGAATTGCCACACTGTCTTCCACAATGGTTGCACTAATTTGCACTCCCACCAACAGTGTAAAAGTGTTCCTATTTCTCTACATCCTCTCCAGCATCTGTTGTCTCCAGATTTTTTAATGATCACCATTCTAACTGGCATGAGTTGGTATCTCAATGTGGTTTTGATTTGCATTTCTCTAATGACCAGTGATGATGAGCATTTTTTCATATGTTTGTTAGCCTCATAAATGTCTTCTTTTGAAAAGTGTCTGTTCATATCTTTCACCCACTTTTGAATGGGTTTTTTTCTCTTGTAAATCTGTTTTAGTTCTTTTTAGATTCTGGATATTAGCCCTTTGTCAGATAGGTATATTGCAAAAATTTTTTCCTATTCTGTTGGTTGCCAGTTCACTCTAATGATTGTTTCCTTTGCTGTACAGAAGCTCTGGAGTTTAATTAGGTCCCATATGTTTATTTTGGATTTTGTTGCCATTGCTTTTCATGTTTTAGCCATGAAGTGCCTGCCTGTGCCTATGTCCTGAATGGTTGTGCCTAGGTTTTTTCCTAGGGTTTTTTTTCTAGGTCTTATGTTTAGATCTTTAATCCATCTGGAGTTAATTTTAGTGTAAGGTGTCAGGAAGGAATCCAGTTTCTGCTTTCTGAACATTGTGAGCCAGTTTTCCCAACACCATTTATTAAACAGGGAATCCTTTCCCCATTGCTTGTTTTTGTCAGGTTTGTCAAAGATCAGATGATTATAGATGTTTGGTGTTGCTTCTGAGGCCTATGTTCTGTTCCACTGGTCTATGTTTCTGTTTTGGTACCAGTACCATGCTGTTTTGATTACTGTGACCTTGTCGTATAGTTTGAAGTCAGGCAGCATGATGCCTCCAGCTTTGTTCTTTTTGCTTAGGATTGTTTTGGCTATGTGGGCTCTCTATTGGTTCCATATAAAGTTTGAAGTGGTTTTTTCCAGTTCTGTGAAGAAGGTCATTGGTAGTTTGATGGGGATAGCGTTGAATCTGTAAATTACTTTGGGTAGTATGGCCATTTCATGATGTTGATTCTTCCCAACCATGAGCATGGAAAGTTTTTCCATCTGTTTGTATCCTCTTTTATTTCCTTGAGCAGTGGTTTGTAGTTTTCCTTGAAGAGGTCCTTTACATACTTTGTTAGTTGTATTACTAGGTATTTTATTTTCTTTGTAGCAATTGTGAATGGGAGTTCACTTTTGATTTGGCTCTTTGTTTGTCTGTTATTGGTGTATAGAAATACTTGTGATTTCTGCACATTGATTTTGTATCCTGAGGCTTTGCTGTAGTTGCTTATCAGTTTAAGGAGATTTTGGGCTGAGACGACGGGGTCTTCTAAATATACAATCATGTTATCTGCAAATAGAGACAATTTGGCTTCCTCTTTTCCTGATTGAATACCCTTTATTTCATTTTCTTGCCTGATTGCTCTGGCTAGAACTTCCAATACTATATTGAATAGGAGTGGTGAGAGAGGGCATCCTTGTCTAGTGCCAGATTTCACAGGGAATGCTTCCAGTTTTTGCCCGTTCAGTATGAGATTGGCTGTGGGTTTGTCGTAAATAGCTTTTATTATTTTGTGATATGTTCCATTGATACCTAGTTTATTGAGGGTTTTTAGCATAAAGCACTGTTGAATTTTGTCGAAGGCCTTCTCTGCTTCTAATGAGATCATCATGTGGTTTTTATCTTTGGTTCTGTTTATGTGATGGATTATGTTTATAGACTTGTGTATGTTGAACCAGCCTTGCATCCCTGGAATGAAGCCTACTTGATCATGATGAACAAGCTTTTTGATTTGCTGTTGCATTCTGTTTGCTAGTATTTTATTCAAGATTTTTGCATTGATGTTCATCATGGATATTGGCCTGAAGTTTTCTTTTTGTGTTGCGTCTCTGCTTGGTTTTGGTATTAGGATGATGTTGGGTTCATAAAATGAGTTGGGGAGGATTCCCTCTTTTTGTGTTATTTGGAATAGTTTCAGAAGGAATGGTACCAGCTCCTCTTTGTATGTCTGGTAGAATTCAGCTGTAAACCCATCTGGACCTCGGCTTTTTTTAGTCGGTAGGCTATTAATTGCTGCCTTACCTTCAGCCCTTGTTATTGGTCTATTCAGGGTTTCAACTTCTTCCTGGTTTAGTCTTGGGAGAGTGCAAGTGTCCAGGAATTTATCCATTTCTTCCAGATTTACTGGTTTATGTGCTTAGAGTTGTTTGTAGTAATCTCTGATGGTAGTTTGTATTTCTGTGGAATTGGTGGTGATATCCCCTTTATTGTTTTTTATTGCATCTATTTGATTCTTCTCTCTTTTCTTTTTTATTAGTCTGGCTAGAAGTCTATCTATTTTGTTGACCTTTTCAAGATACCAGCTCCTGGATTTGTTGATTATTTGAAGGGTTTTTTGTGTCTTTATCTCCTTCAGTTCTGCTCTGATCTTAGTTATTTCTTGTCTTCTGCTAGATTTTGAGTTTTTTTGATCTTGCTTCTCTAATTCTTTCAATTTTGATGATAGGGTGTCAATTTTAGACCTTTCCTTGCTCCTTATATGGGCATTTATTGCTATGAATTTCCCTCTAGACACTGCTTTGAATGTGTCCCAGAGATTCTGGTACATCGTTTCTTTGTTCTTGTTGGTTTCGAAGAACATCTTTATTTCTGCCTTCATTTCATTGTTTATCCAGTTGACATTCAGGAGCCAGTTGTTCAGTTTCCATGAAGTTGTGCGCTTTTAAGTTAGTTTCTTAATCCTGAGTTGAGTTCTAATTTGATTGCATGGTGGTCTGAGAGACTGCTATGATTTCCGTTCTTTTACATTTGCTGAGGAGTGATTTACTTCCAATTATGTGGTCAATTTTAGAGTAAGTGCGATGTGGTGCTGAGAAGAATGCATATTCTGTGTATTTGGGGTGGAGATATCTGTAGATGTCTATTAGGTCCACTTGGTCCAGATCTGTGTTCAAGTCCTGGATATCCTTGTTGACTTTCTGTCTTGTTGATCTGTCCAATATTGTCAGTGGAGTATTAAAGTCTCCCACTATTATTGTGTGGAAGTCTAAGTCTCTTTGTAGGTCGTTAAGGACTTGCTTTATGTACCTGGGTGCTCCTGTATTGGGTGCATATATATTTAGAATAGTTAGCTCTTCTTGTTGTATTGATCCTTTTACCATTATGTAATGCCTTTCTTTGTCTCTTTTGATTTTTGTTGGTTTAAAGTCCGTTTTATCAGAGACTAGGATTGCCACTCCTGCTTTTTTTTTACTTGCCATTTGCTTGATAAATCTTCTTCCATCCCTTTATTTTGAGTCTATGTGTGTCTTTGCATGTGGGATGGATCTCCTGAATACAGCACACCATTGGTTCTTGGCTTTTTATCCAATTTGCCAGTCTGTGTCTTCTGATTGGGGCATTTAGCCCATTTACATTTAAGGTTAATACTGTTATGTGTGAATTTGATCCTGCCATTTTATTACTGGTTGGTTGTTTTGCCCTTTGGTTGGCGTAATTTCTTCATTGTGTTGTTGGTCTTTACCATTTGATTCTTTTTTGCAGTGACTGGTACTAGTTTTTCCTTTTTGTATTTAGTGCCTCCTTCAGGAGCTCTTGTAGGGCAGGTCTGATAGTGACAAAATCTCTCAGCAATTGCTTGTCTCTAAAGGATTTTATTTCTTCATCACTCATGAAGCTTAGTTTGGCTGGATATGAAATTCTGGGTTGAAAGTTCTTTTCTTTAGGTTGAATATTGGCCCCCACTCTCTTCTGGCTTGTAGGGTTTCTGCCAAGAGATCCGCTGTGAGTCTGATGTGCTTCCCTTTGTGGGTGACCCAACCTTTCTCTCTGGCCGCCCTTAGTATTTTTTCCTTCATTTCAACCCTGGTGAGTCTGATGATTATGTGACTTGGGGTTGCTCTTCTAGAAGAGTATTGTTGTGGTGCTCTCTGTATTTCCTGCATTTGAATGTTGGCCTGCCTTGCTGTGTTGGGGATGTTCTCCTGGATAATATCCTGAAGAGCGTTTTCCAACTTGGATTCATTCTCCCCTTCATCTTCCGGTGCACCGATCAAGCATAGATTGGGTCTTTTCACATAATCCCATATTTCTTGAAGGCTTTCTTCATTTCTTTTCAGTCTTTGTTCTCTTTTCTTGCCTTCTTGTTTTATTTCATTGAGTTGATCTTCAATCTCTGATATCCTTTCTTCCGTTTGATCTATTTGGCTATTGAAACTTGTGTTTGCTTCACAAAGTTCTCGTGCTGTGTTTTTCAGTGCCATCAAGTCATTTATGTTCTTCCGTAACTGGTTATTCTAGTTAGTATTCATTCTAACAGTTTTTCAAGGTTTTTAGTTTCTTTGCATTGGGATAGAACATGTTCCTTTAACTCAGAGAAGTTTGATATTACCCAGTTTCTGAAGCCTGCTTCTGTCAGTTGATCAAATTCGTTCTCCATCCAGCTTTGTTCCCTTGCTGGTGAGGAGTTGTGATCTCATAGTGAGGGAGAAGCGTTCTGGTTTTTGATGATTTCATTCTTCTTGTGCTGGTTTCTTCCCATCTGCTTGGATTTATATGGTTTTGAGCTCACGTAGCTGCTTGGGGAGGCGACCTTTCCTTTGCCTGCAGAGGCTCTGCTGGGCTGCCATGGATTCAGTGGAGCTGCTGCATTTTTTATTTACTCAGGAAGATTAGGCCAGCTTCTGCAATGGCGGCTTCCCTTCCCCCTGCCAAGTTCAATCATTCCTGGCCACTCTCTAACTGATGTTCTGGGTGTGAAACTCTGGATTGACAGTTTTTTAGCCTACTGGGCTTTGTGCAGGGGGGACCCATCCTGCTGTATGGACTGTTTCCCTGTTTTCGGTTCCCCTTCTTTCTAGGGGGCTGGTGGCTCCATCCAGCCTGATTTTTGGCTTTCGACTTAGCCAGTACTTCCACCTAGGTCTATGCTGACAGCCCCGGTGCGGCTGAAGTTGCTGTTCTGCCCTGTTCAGGCAGCTCGCTGAGGCTTTTCAGCCCGGCAAAGATCTCCTGTTCTGTGGGTTGTAGAGGGCTTGGGTGGAGTGCTGTATCCGAACGCATGTCCCAGAGGGGGAGATCCCCTGATCTTCCAGTTGGTTGCATGCACCTCCTGGGTGGGGCAGTGCCCGCCTTTTCTCAATTTGCCCTATTTGGTTTATACCCACTGTCCAACCAGACCCACAAAATGAACCTGGTACCTCATTTGGAATTGTGGACACCACTTGGCTTCTGCGTCTCTCTCGCTTTATTTACAAATTCTTTTTGTGAATGTTAGAAAATTACAGTGGCAGCAAAATACTTACTTGTAGATCTGGCTAACAGAATATATTTGAGCCATCTTTAAAGAAAGCATTACCCACATTCATTAAATGCATTATCACAATGTTTTGTGTTTTTTTTTAAACTGATATATATGAAGTGAACCCACTTTGTGTACTCTTCCCTTCCAAGAGTTCCAAAACAGTTTTTAAATTTATAATTTCATTAATCTTTCAAATTTCTTTGAGAAGATAGCAAACGCATGTTTTGTTTACTTTAATTTCAAAATAAAAAAAAGATTAAGCTGGAAAAAAGTTAGGTGACATACTAGGGGTCACATGGTGAACACTAGAGATTAATGAACAAAATAGGATTAATAACAGAGGTAATAGAATTAAAACAATTTTTTCTGGCATTATTTTCAGCTTTCTCCTAGAGAATAGATTTTAAGGAAGATATTCAATTCTGTGGTGTAAAGTAAAACATTCCTAGCATATCCTTTTTTTTTTTTTTGGGAAATGTTAGATGAAATTGCAGGCAAAGATGGAATAAAAAGGGGAAAAACAATTGAGGAAGTCTAGTTGGTGAAGCAGGACTACTTAGCAAGAGTATGGTCTGAGCCCAAAGAAGACATCTACAGCCAAGGGTTCAGGAGGTAAGATGTAATTAGGCCTTAAAAGAAGTACCAACATTTTTGTAGTAGATGTTGAAATAAAACCCAATCACTCTTTTTTTCCAGGGGAAAGATTCATATTCCGATTTAATTGACATTCCCATAACTTGTTAACCATCACTTTTAGCTATGAGCTAGATAGCTAGTTCTATTTGGAATTACATTATTTTTAGGTTACTAGATATACCTCAGAAGCTTTGTAAAAGAATAGCTTTAGGTTTCTTATCTAGTGGAGGTTTGGAACCCTGTATATGTGTGTCTTTTTATGTTTTCTGGTTAATAAAACTGAGACCCATTCTCTTCTTATTTTGAAAAAAGGGGCAAAGGCTTGCAATTATTTTTATAGATCCTAGCATTCATGGTTTTCTGAGTCCTACTACCAGGACAGCAACCATTGCCTGGTGAGATTTCTGCATTATCATCTAAATACCAGTAGAACGATCTGTATATTGAAGTCCTTGTAAATTCAACTTAAGAAACTTTAGCTTGTTTATTTAATTCTAAAAACATATCATGTAAAATGTATGTGTGGGGCACTTGATTTGAATTACGTACTTTGAATGTTATATATTCTCTTAGGGCTTTTTTTCTCCAGAGTCAATTAAGAAAGGAAGTGGCAGAAGGATCATGAGTCCCTTGCTTGCAGAGCAAATAGGGAGACGAGGAGGAAGCTATGCTTTTGTGAGTGTCTCCTAGATTGTAGGGACATATGAAGAAAAAAAACACATAAGGTTCTACTGCTGTGGGAATTAGGAGTATTTGTGAGTGAGTTAGTTTGGGGTGGATTTGGTTCCCCCCCACCGGCCCCCTGTGGCAGGTGGTCCCTGCATATTTGTTGAAGGTGTGCCTCAGGTAAGGAAGGCAGCATGCCAAGAACAGTGAGAGCTGGGTTTAGTCTGGTCTCTGCTGTCACCCGCTGGTCTTCCTCAGCTCTCTCTGATTTAGAGGCCCTTCCTTGGTGGCCCTTGTTAATACTTCACTGCTCAGGAATACTGAACAGTTGGTTGCCTCATCTGTCTTCCCAACTATTTGCAGCTTCCATGAAGCTAGAAGCTGTGTCTCCTTTATTATTTTCCATAGTGCAGTGCTGACATACAGCAAGAGCTAACTGAATGAATCAGCTACGTGACTCTGTACCATTTATTTAAGCTGACACATACCTTTGTCATCAATAAATTGGTTGAGGGTGGTAGAGTGGGCTTGGATTAGAATAGTGCTTTTTTTGTTTTTTTTTTTTTTTGAGACAGAGTCTCACTCTGTCACCCAGGCTGAAGTGCAGTGAGTGGCGTGACTTGACTCACTGCAACCTCTGCCTCCCAGGTTCAAGTGATTCTTGTGCTTCAGCCTCCCAAGTAGCTGGGACTACATGTGTCCACCACTATGCCTGGCTATTTTTCATATTTTTAGTAGAGGCAGGGTTTTGCTATGTTGGCCAGGCTGGTCTCAAACTCCTGACCTCAGGTGATTTGCTCACCTCCGCCTCCCAAAATGCAGGGATGATAGGCATGAGCCACCACACCTGGCCTGAACAGTGTTTTTTAAACTGTAGATTGTGACCTAATAGTGGGCCATGATATCAGTTTAGTAGGTTGTGTGTGACAGTGCTAAAATATCAGACTACATCCAAGGTAGTTGTGATAAGTGCTGTTTTGTGAAAGTTTTGTATTAGTTGCATATTTGTATATGCATTCTAGGCTGCAATATAAAATGTATTTCTTACTATGGGTTATTCTAAAAATTGTTGAATGCCTCTGGTCTATATTAAATCGAATATTACTTCTAGTTGTTTATTTGATTATTCTCTATTTAAATGGCAGGACATTTTTTTTTTTTATTAGAGAAGACACAATTGATACTGTGCCATTACTATTCTACTAGGATGAATTAAAAGGGAAATAACTTTATTATTTTTAAAAAGCTGTCTTTTAATTGAAAAAGTGATATGTACATGTAATAAAAATTCAGACATTCCAAAATACATTATATTTATACCATATATAAATGCCTTTTCCCTATTGAGATTTCTTAGTAAGATGTTTCATTTACCTGCCTATCTGCCAGAATGCTTCTGAATTTGTATTTTCTTTATATGAAATTTATTTGAGTTTTGAGGATAGAGAGAATTAATAAACTTGTTTGTAGGTAGATGATACAACCAATTAAGAAAGGATGTGTTTGAAAATTCTATTAGCAGATGGATTTGTCCATTCACTGAGTCATTTACAAAGAATCATATATTGAGAGTCCACTATATGCCAGGAATTGTGTGAAGCTCTAGTATGCAGCAACTCCTTCAAAGAGCATGGTGACCTAGTACAGGGTACATGTGGGTACAAGGTTGGTACACAGTGTGCTGTCAGGATACCCAGGCTAGCAATTCTTATGAGAGCCATTTGTCAGAGAATTGTTGGTGGGTTTATGATGCTGTCTCTAAATATTTGAGAAGCTGTTACTTGGAGAGGGATTAGACTGACGCAATATCTCCCCAGAAGACATAATTAGAACAAATGGGTGAAAATTACAGGCAGACAGACTTAAACTTAACGTAGGGGAGACTGTTCAATAGAACAGTTTAAAAAATAGAATGGATTGCCTGTGAAGCAGTAAGTATTCCATCCCCGTAAAGAAGAGACTGGCGATTGATGACCTGCTGGCTGTTTGGCAGGGGTAGTCGGGAGGGATGTTGAGCAAAAGGACTTTGAAGGTTTCTTTTGTTGTTGTTGTTGTTGTTTGTTTGTTTGTTTATTTTAAACAGTCTATGATTTGGCTTGATGGAAGTCAGAGAGAAACCTGACTTTAAAAAAATGTGTGTTTTCTATAGGCTATCTGTAGATAGATAAGAAATGACAGACTGATAAAAGAGTTAAGACTTCCCTGGGTCTAGCCTTTAAAAAAATCATCATGCCTGTCAGTGTATGGATGCAAAGAAGCTGGACTCTCTCCTGGAATGACTAATTCCATAAAGCAGTTGTGGTTAAGGGTGTTTTAGAAGTAAATTTTATGCATTCTTTTTTTTTTTTTTTTGAGACAGTGTCTAGCTCTGTTACCCAGGCTGGAGGGCAAAGGCATAAAAACTGCTCACTGCAGACTCGATCTCTCTGATTGAAGAGATCTTCCCATCTCAGCCTTCCAAGTAGATAGCCCCACAAGTGCACACCACATGCCCAGCTAATTAAAAAATTTTTTTTGTAGACACATGGTCTCCCTATGTTGTTCAGGCTGGTCTTGAACTCCCGGGCTCAAATAATTCTCCTGCCTTGGCTTCCCAAAGTGCTGGGATTATAGGCATGAGCCACTGTGCCTGGTTTGTCTCTATTTATTATTATTATTCTTAAATCTCAATTTTAAAATCTGCTTTTCTAATTGACCCAACTCCTTTTAGTGGTGTACCAGTCTAAAAACTTCAAAAATAAACATCATTTAGTTTTCTTTTTTATTTTAAAAATCTTCCTATATCTAATACATATTGTAATTTCTTTATTCAAAACATCTTTTTGGTCCACCTTTTCCTCTTTATTCTCATTCTGACCATCAGAGTCTCAGCTGTTCTCCTCTTGCACATAGGTTAACTCTGATAGCATCCTGCCCTCTCACTCTCCATTTCTTATTCATCTATTCCATGTAAATATTGCTGCTCTCCGGTTGGTCTTCCAAAAGAAAAGTTTATTTAATCTCTGTCCTCAATAACCTGCAGTCCCCTCCCTCCCCTTTAAAAATCTCTACTTGGTTGTCAGAACTTTCTGCTCATTCAGCTTTTATTTTCCATTCCTCCCAGAGGTTTTCATCTCATTTTTTTCATCTTTTCTGTATATGCAGTGGCCATTTCTGATTACTTAAGAACATGCGTAGCTTGAGTAGAGAGCATGATATTTTATGACTAAAAGGGGTTCAAACAATCAACCTGTACTTGAGTTTCTACTTTGTGAAAGACACTGCTTTGGGCTGGAAATAAAAGTTTTTGCCCTTAACAGAGTCTAATGTAGACTAGCATAGAGTATAGTCCAGAACTTACATAGTGTTGAGGTAAAGAACATGTCTTCTGTGGAGGCTGACTCCCTGGGTTTACATCCTAGTTCTGCCACTTAATAATTCTGTGATCTAAGGCAATCACTTAACCTGCCTGTGCCTCAGCTTCCTCGCCTGTACAATGGGACAATAGTAGTACCCTCCTCATGTGGCGGTTGTAAAAATTAGTTAATACATGTAATGTACTTGGGAGAGTGTCACATGATAACATAGTTACCTGTTTATGATTATTATTATTGGGGATGGAAGTTTAGACAGAATTTGGGTGCCTTTAGAGGTGCACAGTGTTCTTGATGATCAAAGGAAGAGAGCAATTTTTTCTTTTTTTTTTGAGATGGAGTCTCACTCTTGTTGCCCAGGCTGGACTGCAGTGGCATGATCTGGGCTCACTGCAACCTCTGCCTCCCAGATTCAAGCAATTCTGCCTCAGTCTCCCAAGTAGCTGGGATTACAGGCACCCACTACTATGCCAGGCTAATTTATTTTTATTTTTAGTAGAGATCGGGTTTCACCATGTTGGCCAGGCTGGTCTCAAACTTTTGACCTCATGTGATCTACCCACCTTGGCCTCCTGAAGTGCTGGGATTATAGGTGTGAGCCACCACACCTGGCCATAATAATTTTTTAAAGGGAAAAATTGGGCTGGGCTCATGCCTGTAATCCCAGCACTTTGGAAGGCCAAGGTGGGTGGATCACCTGAGGTCAGGAGTTTGAAATCAGCGTGGCCACCATGGCAAAACCCTGTCTCTACTAAAAATACAAAAATTAGCCAGGTATGGTGGCATGCGCCTGTAATCCCAGGTACTCTGGAGGCTGAGGCAGGATCTCTTGAAACCTGGAGGCGGAGGTTGTAGTGAGCTGAGATTGTGCCACTGCACTCCATCCTGGGTGACAGAATGAGACTCTGTCTCAAGAAAAAAAGAAAATAATAATAATAATAATAATAATAACTATTTTAGGTTCAGAGGTACATGTGCAAGTTTGTTATATAGGTAAACTTGTGTCATGGTGGCTTGTTGTACAGTTTGTTTTTTCACCCAGATACTAAATCTAGTATGTAATATTTTTTTCTGATCCTCTCTCTCCTCCCAACCTTCATCCTCAATGAGGCCCCACTGTCTTTTGTTTTCTTTGTGTTTTTAAGTTCTCATCATTTAGCTCCCACTAATGAGTGAGAACAGGTAGTATTTGGTTTTCTGTTTCTGCATTAGTTTGCGAAGCATAATGGTCTCCAGCTCCATCTATATTTCCACAAAGGACACGATCTCATTCTTTTAAGGCTGCATAGTATTCCATGGTATATATGTACCACGTTTTCTTTATCCAGTCTGTCAATGATGGGCATTTAGGTTGACTCCATGTCTTTGCTATTGTGAATAGTGCTACAGAGAACATTCACATGCATGTGTCTTTATGGTAAAATGATTTGTTATATTTCTCTGGGTATATACCCAGTAATGAGATTGTTGGATTGAATGCTACTTCTGTTTTTAGTTCTTTGAGGAATCGCCATACTGCTTTTTGCAATGGTTGAACTAATTTACATTCCCACAAACAGTATATAAGTGTTACAAGTTCTCCACATCCTTGCCAGCATCTGTTATTTTTTGACTTTATATAATAGCCATTCTGACTGGTGTGAGATGGTATCTTCATTACACTTTTGACTTGCATTTTTCTGATGATCAGTGATGTTGTGCTTTTTTTTTTCATATGCCTGTTGGCTGTATGTATGTCTTCTTTTGAAAAATGTCTGTTCACATCCTTTGTTCACTTTTTAATGCAGTTATTTAGTTTTTTTCTTGTAAATTCATTTAAGCTACTTACAGATGCTGGATATTAGACCTTTGTTGGACGCATAGTTTACAAAAATTTTCTCCCATTCTGTAGGTTGTCTGTTTACTCTATTGATAGTTTATTTTGCAGAAGCTGTTAAGTTTAATTAGAATCCCTTTTGCCAACTTTTGCTTTTGTTGGATTGCTTTTGTTGTCTTTGTTATGAAATCTTTTCCCATTCCTACTTCTAGGATGATATTACCTAGGTTGTCTTCCAGGGTTTTTATATTTCTGGGTTTTACATTTAAGTCCTTAATTTATCTTGTTGATTTTTGTATATGGTATAAGGAAGGGGTCCAGTTTCAATCTTCTGCATATGGCTGGCCAGTTATCCCAGCACTATTTATTGAATAGTTTTAAACACACAACTGGTGTGGAACACCAAAACAGTAACAGTGCACTATTTGATCTCTCACATACTGTGGTAGACAGAATAATAGACCCCAAAGATGTCCATATCTAACCCTGGGTCTTCAAGTGTATCATCTTCCGTGGCAAGGGGGACTTGGCAGATGGGATTAAATGAAGGACCTTGAGATGGGAAGGTTTTCTTGGCTTATCTGCTGAGGCTCAATATAACCACAGCTGCCTTAAAAACAGAACGTCTCCTGGCTGTGGTAAGGGAGGTGTGACTGCAGGAGAGCAGGCAGCCACAGAGATCTGGCTGGTCTTGGAGGGGGATGAAGGGGCTGTAGCCATGAATGCAGTGGCCTCCAGAAGCTGAAGAAGACAGGGAAACCTTCTTCCCTGGAGCCTCCAGAAAGGGGTACAGCCCTGCAAGCACCTGGACTCCAACTCAGGGAGACTTTGGCAGAACTTCTGGCCTCCAGAACACAAATCCAGAGGACCTGGAAGACCTCCATCTAGTCAGTCTGAACATCTTCCCAGAGAGATGGCTCAGAGGAATGAATGTCCAGTTTCCTCCCTCATGGCTTTTAAAACTTTTGGAGCCCATTTCCTAAACATGTATTGTCTTTCCTACTTCATTCTGGAGCTGAGTCAGTTTACAGAGCCAAGTGGAATATAGGGGTAGAGGAAGCAGCGGGAAAGGTCCTGGTTCTTTCCCCATTGCTTGTTTATGTCAGCTTTGTTGAAGATCAGATAGTTGTAAGTGTATGGCCTTATTTCTGTGCTCCCCATTCTGTCCCATCAGTCTATGTGTTTGTTTTTGTACCAGTACCATGCTTTTTTGGTTACTGCAGCCCTGTAGTATAGTTTGAAGTCAAGTAGTGTAATTACTTTAGCTGTGTTCTTTTTGCTTAGCATTGCCTTGGCTATTTGGGCTCCTTTTTAGTTCCATTTGAATTTTAAAATAATTTTTTCTAGTTCTGTGAATAATGCAATTGGTAGTTTGGTAGGAATAATATTCAGTCTATAAATTGCTTTGGACAGTATGGCCATTTTAATGATATAGAGTCTTCCTATCCATGAGCATGGGATGTTTTTCCATTTGTTTGTGTCATCTCTGATTTTTTTGAGTAGTATTTTGTAATTCTCATTGTGGAGCTCTTTCACCTCCCTGATTAGCTGTATTCCTAGGTATTTAATCTTTTTGTAGCAATTGTGAATGAGATTGTGTTCCTGATTTAGCTCTTGGCTTGAGTTTTGTTGGTGTATAGAAATGACAGTGATTTTTATATATTGATTTTCTATCCTGAAACCTTGCTGAAGTTGTTTATCAGCTGGCTGACACTGTGGGGTTTTCTAGATATCAAATCATGTCATCTCTGCAAACAGGGATAGTTTAACTTTCTTTCTTTCTATTTGGATGCTTTTTATTTCTTTCTCTTGCCTGAAGAAGGAGACTTTCAATTTTTCTTTGGAGAGTCCAAGAAAGATTTCATGTAAACTAGTAGGATTTGAAATGAGCATTAAATAGTAAGAGTCTGATAGATTGAGATGAAGCCAGAGGCACAGAAATAAAGATGTGTTTAGGGATCAGAGAATTTTCTATATACCTATGTGTCTAGAAGGGGGGTGGTGGAAGATAGAGCTGGCAGAGTGAATTGGGGCCCTATGGAGGTTTGCTAAGTTGAGGAATTGGTACTTAATTTGGGAAGCAATGAGGAGCTATTAATGGTTTGTAAGATACACTGCAGTGTGCCTGGAGGCAGGCTTTAGAAAGATTAAGTTGGCCACATATTAACTAGAGTATACATAGATGGAGGGAGACATCTGAGGTGCCAGTGGGAAATGATTCAATAGTAATGGGGGCTTGAACAAGTATGTTTACTGGTGGAAATGGATACAGGGCATTTCAGAGATAGAGGCTGTGATTACAAGTGGTGACTGAAGGAAAGGCAGAGAGGGAATAAAAATAAAATAAAAATAAAAATAAACTTTGAGTGGATCTCTGGAGGAATGATAGTAAAATTCATAGAAATAAGTAAGTTTAGAGAGGGAAGGAATGCATCCTCTCTCTATTTGCAACTGCTCAGATCTTTTATTCTACCATTAAGCTCAGGGTCACCCATGGAACATTCCATATGAACATTCTGTCTATACTGATTTTGACCTTCTCAGATGTCCTGATGACTCATGGTTGGTTCAAAACTGTTTAAAACTTGAATATTGCCGGGCGCTGTGGCTCACGCCCGTAATCCCAGCTCTTAGGGAGGCAGAGGCGGGAGGATAGCTTAAGCCCAGGAGTTCGAGACCTGCCTGGGCAATATAGCGAGACCCCGTTCTCCACAAAAAGGAAAAAAACAAAAAGACCAAAAAAAAAAAAAACAAAAAAACAAAACTTGAATATTTCAGACTGTTTGATTAACATTAGTTTTTGTTTGTGAGACAGACTGCAAACCCTTAATTGGTATTCCCCACAGTATCTTGAATGATACTGTTTTAGGTACCATTATGGACTAAATGTTTCTATCTACTCCACAAATTCATGTAGAAGCCCCAACTCCTGATGTAACTATATTTGGAGACAGGGCCAATCAGCAGATAATTAAAATTGAAGTCATAAGGGTGAGGTCCTGATCCAACAGGATTAGTGTCCTTATAAAAAGAGGCACTGGAGAGCTCTCTCCCTCTCTTCCTCCATTTGCCCAAAAAGAAGAAGCTGTGTGGACACAGAGAGAAAGCAACCATCTACAAGCCAGGAAGACAGTCCACACCAGAAACCGAGCCAGGTGAACCTTTATTTTGGAGTTCTAGTCTCCAGAACTTTAATAAATAAATCTATTTTAATTAAGTCACCTAGCATGTGGTATTTTGTTATGGCAGCCTGAACAGAATAATATAGGTATTTAACTATTGTTGAGTTTTTGCTAACTAAATTGTTGACCTGACTTAGATGGGTTGGTACTGAGAGTGAGGGTCATGGCTTTAAGTAAGAGATTTAGTTTTACACTTATGAGGAAACATTGACTGAAACACTAATGTTCTTAGCTTGATAAACTAATGTCCTTAGCCCATGTGTCTCAGTTTTTGAAGTATCCATTGTTTCACCTGTAATTCTCTCTTCATTTTCTTAGTGATGTAAGCTACTTGTGATTCTCTCATGTTAACCTTTGCTGTCTTCAGCTGCTGACTTGGCTTTCTTCCCCTTCATAACCATCACATAACTCTCACTGTCTAAAGGCAGGATTCCAAATTGATTTGAAAAAAAAGGATTATGATACTGAAGAGATTAGTCCATCCCAGCATCCCCCAAAGCAAGTATATGGATATCTGTGTAATATTTACCTGAGGAACTTATAAAATAAAGGTTCCTGGGCTTCACTAATGGAGGCCCACTCAGTGGGTCTGGAGGTAAGCCAGGGTAATCAGTATTTTTCAGAAGCTCTCCTCATGCCCCTGATAAGCAGCCAGATATGGGAGCTATTAATCACTGCTTCCGCAATTCCCATTATTTCTGCAGCTGAGGATAAGGAATTCGGTGTGTCTTCCTTCCCCATCAGTACACTGAAACTGCCCTTCCTAAGGTCACCAATGACCTCTAGACAGATTAATTTACTTTCCAAATATGTCTGAAACTGATCATCTTTGCTTAATTCCTACAACCTCTGACTAAGTACAAGTTGTCATCATTCATCTTCTGGACTATAACAATAGACTCATAATACTTTCCCCACCTGTAACCCTCCAATCTGACTTTCACATAGCCATAGCATAATTGATAAGGAATTCGAATTAAGTCACATCACTGTCTTAGTTGAGACTTTTCAGTTCCTAATGCCAACAACATAAAATCATCAAAGCTTTTTGGCATGTCACACAAGGTCCTACGTAGCCCAGCCTCTCCAGGTTGTATGTTGCTATCCTTTAACATGGCTGCATTGTGTGCCCTTTAGCCACCAACTGCACTGTTTCATTGCATTTGTTCATGTTGTTACTGGTTTTCACTCCACTAACTCTTATTGTCTTGAATTTGGGTCTCATTTCCTCTGGCACACCCCAACTGTCTCCCACTTCCTCTTGTCTCCTAGGTTTCTTTTCCCTCTTCTAGGTACTCATAATTCTCTCAGCATTTCTCTCATGTTATACTTACCACATTGTGTTAAATTATCTTATCTGCTTCTATAACTAAATTTTGAGGCTCTTGAGGGCAGAGTCTCTTTTATTTATTTGTTTATCTGCACTTCTAGCTTATGGTAATTTCTGAATAAATATTGAATGCATTAATCTACAAATATAGTGAAGAGCTTTCAGCCTTTTTCATACCTAATTGATCTACAACATGTGATGTCTTTTATTGAACATTTATGGTGTACCAGGCACTGTCTTAAGCACCAGAAAGACAGTAATAAGTGAAAAAGTACACTCCTTGTCATTGTGGAGCTTGCAGTCTAATGAAGAGACATATAATAAACAAAAATGTATAACTATAAATCAGTATGGATACCATGACAGGAATGATCAGGATAGTGACAGAACATGACAGAGAGGGACATATTTATCAGTTGGTCAGGGAAGCCAGTCTGATCAGATGACATTTCAGCTTAAGGACAAGGAAATCAGTCATAAGAAGAGTTAGGAAAAAGCATTCCTTGCAGAAGGAATAGTATGTGCCAAGACTTTAAGGGGTCACAGAGTCTGTGTGTTGGAGGAACTTAAGCTAAGTCAGTGTGTCTAGAACTCAGTCAGGAGGGAGAAGTATAGCAAGGAAAGATGGCAGAGGGAAGTTTAGGTAGGCTCTGTTGGTGCCAAAAATAGATTTTATCCAGAGTGCTATGGTAAGCAACTGAAGGAAGGATTTTAATCAGGTTAGTTATATAATCTGATTTACATTAGAGAAAGATTATTCTAGGTCAGTGCTTTTCAAGACAATAGTTACTACCCCATGTAGCTATCGTAACTAATGCTACTGAGAAACTGAATTTCCAATTTAATTTTAATTACTTTAAATCTACATTTGAAAACATAATGGATTCAGTTAAGTATGTTTTGGTACATGAAGCTACTTTTTCAACTACAAATTTTTTGAACTTTAAATGTAGATCAGGTATTTCTGATAAAAATTTAGCATCCAAGTTGAGATGTGCTGTAAGTGTAAAATACACATGAAATTTCAATGATTTGCTATGAAAAATAATATAAACTACCTTATTAATGATTTTATATTGATTATTAATACATATTGAAATGATTATAATTTGGAGAAATTGGGCTAAAAAAATGCATTGTTAAATTTAATTTTACTTGCTTCTTTTTACTTTTTATAATGTGGCTATTGGAAAATTTAAAACTACCTACATGGCTTATCTTTCCATTAGAATTGCATTGCACTAATGGATTGGAGGCAGGCAAAATAGCAGCAGAGAGGTGGGTTGGGAATCTTTTGCTGTTATCTAGGTGGGTGATAATGGTATCTTTGATTAAGGAGTGGAAGTGGAAATGGAAAGAAGTATAAAGAGTCTACAAATGTTTTGGAAGTAGAGTCATCATGACTTGCCGAGGGACTGGATGGGGAAGGGAAGAATGAAAAATGACTCCCGAGCTTTTGACTTGTGCCTGGATTGCAGTGTTGCCATTTCTTATAATGGGAAAACTGAGAAGAAAGTTGGGAGTTGAACATCTAAGGTATGGATTTGGGCATGTTAGAGCCTGTAAGGTATGCAGGTGGTTGGATATAAGAGCCTGGGGCACAGAGGAGAGTTTAACTGAAGGTGTTAATCAGTACACGTCAATATATCATTGATGTTTAAAACCTTAAGACTGTACACCAAAAACCATAAAACATCATTGAAAAAAATTAAAGAAGGCCAACTAAAATGGAAAGATATTCTATGTTCATGAACTTGAAGACTTAAGTGTTAAGATGGCAGTATACCCCAAATCAATCCGGAGATTCAATGAAATTCCTAGCAAAATTCCAGATGCCATTTTTACAGAAATTGACAAGCTGATCTTAAAATTTTTATGGAGTTGCATAGGATTAAAAATGGCCAAAACAATGTTAAAAGAAAAAAAAATTAAGTTGAAGGACTCACACTTTCCAGTTCTAAAACTTACTACAAATCAGTGTAATACTGGCATAACGATAGACATATTAAATGAATGGAGTAGACTTGAGAGTCCAGAAATAAACTGTTACATTTGTGGTCAATTGATTTTTAAGACTAGTACTAAGACAATTCAGTGGAGGAAAGGGCAGCCTTTTCAACAAATGGTACTGGGACAGCATTATATCCATGTGCAAAAGAATACATTTGGGCCCCTACCTTACATCATATATACAGATTAACTGAAAATGGATCAAAGACATAAATGTAAGAGCTAAAGTTACAAAATTCTTAGAAGAAAACACAAGTATAAATCTTGTTGACTTTAGACAGTAGTTTCTTAGCTATGATACCCAAAACACAAGTGACAAAAAAATAGTTAAATTGAAAAACATCAAAATTAAAAACTTTTGTGCTGCAAGGGGCACAATTAAGGAAATGAAAAGATAACCCAGAGACTGGAGGGAAAATTTTGCAAATTATATATGTGATAAGGCACTAGTATCCTGAATATATAAGGAATTCATATAACACAACAATAAAAAGACAACCCCATTTTAAAAATAGGCAGAAGACTTGATATTCTAAAGAATATATAAATAGCTAATATGCACATGAAAAGATGCTCAACATCATTAGTCAATAGGGAAACCAATTAAAATGCAGTGATATGCCGCCAGGTATCTCACTAGGATAGCTATGATAAAAAGGATGGGTACTAACAGCTGCTGGTGAGGATGTGGAGAAATTGGAACACTCATACATTGCTGATGGGAGTGTCAAATTGTACAGACACTTTAGAAAACAGTTTGGCAAATTCCTCAAAAATTAAACATAATTATCCTGATATTATACAAAGCAATTCAACTCCTAGATTAATACTGAAGGCAAATGAAAACATAAATATGTACAGCAAAAACTTGTGCATCAATGTTCATAGTAGCATTATCCATAATAGCCAAAAGGTGGAAACACCCACATGCCCATCAATTGATCAATGAATAAACAAAATATAACATACATTGAATACAATGGAGTATTATTATGACTATTAGAGAATTATTCAACTATGAAAAGAAATTAAGTACTGATACATGCATGCTACAACATAGATAAATCTTGAAAACATTATACTAAGTGAAAGAAGTCAATGCAAAAGGCCACATAATATGTGACTCCATTTATATGAAATGTATAGAGTAGAGACAGAAAGCAGATTGGTGGCTGCCAGGGACTAGGGAGAAGAAGAAATGGAGAATGACTGCTAATGGTATGGAGTTTTTCCTGGGTGATAAAAATGTTCTGGTATTAAATAGTGGTCGTGTTTTATAATGTCATGAATATACTAAAAAAAATTATACTCCCAAATGGTGACTTTTATGATGTTTAAATTATGTCTCAATTAAAAGCAAACCTTAAGACAGAGTTAAATCACTTTGGGGAGAATATGTGAAAGAAGGGAAAGAGAAGCAGCGGCAGAAGGACGCTGCAAAGGATTCTAAGAAGGAGAGGCCAAAGAAGTAGAAAGAAAACCCAGAGACTCTTTAGAACTGAGAGAAAGAAGTAGTTTTATAGGAGTGGTAGGAGTTGGGAAGCCTGATTGGAGTGGGCTGAGAAAATGGGAGGTGAGTAAATAGGGACAGAGTATGTAGGTAACTCTTCTGCAAAGTTGGAAGAGAGTCTAGGGCAAAGGAGGGTGTGCTTTTCTTTTTTTTTTTTTTAAACAGCGCATCATAACATTCAAAGGGAATGCTTTTTCTTGATGGGAGATATTAGAGCATTTTTTTTTTTTTGCTAGTGGGAATGACCCAGAAGTAAGACCCAAGAAGCTAAGAGACGAAGGAGAAGATGTAGATGACAAAGTACAGAAAGGCAGGCGAGAGAGGCAGGACATGCTTGAGAAAGATGGTGAGATGGGCCTCCCACAGAGGAGTAGGGATAATATCTTATCTACTATAACTGAAAGGTAAAGAAGCTGGTGCAGACAAGAAGGGTGTATAGATTTGGTGGGGAATGTAGGGAAGTTCCAGTTGGATGAAGTGATAGCATCAGCTGATGGTAGGGTGGGAAGCAGAAGGAGGGACAGAAATACAGGAAAAAGTATACAAAGACTATCTGAGGAAATGGAAATGTAAGCTCAGTAGAGAAATATGTTCAAAATATTTATTACATTGCCCTTTTCATAAGTCAGCAACAGTTACATGAATTTTCTAAAATACACGTTTTGTCAAATCACTCTACTGCTAAAATCCCCATTACCCAGCTTCTTAGCTTGCTGTAGAGTATCCTTCATGATCTGGCATCTGCATTTATGTCTGTTCTCTCCTTCTGCTCCTTCTATGCACTGGGGTGTGTTGTCCTGATGAATGACTAAGGCTCCTAGAATGCAGCAAGCCCTTCCATGTCTCCATAGCGTTACACATGTTCCCCTCTACCTCGAAGGCTCTTTGTGTTCCCTTTTGCCAGGCTAACTCTACTTACAAGAACTAGCTATTATCTCTTCTTGAAAGCCTTCACTAAGTCCACAGGTAGAAGGTATTTACGAAATAGGTGTTGAAAGATTGGAGATATTTAGTATTAGCCTCATTGAATGAATGAGCTCTTTGAACACATAAGAATTATCCAGAGAGTCTGAGCTGTATGTGCAAAAAGCCAAGGACTTTAAAACTTATATGGCTTTCTTGGTTTATTTACTCATATGCAGAATGGAGTAATAAACATTATCTCAGTTCCCTTTGCAGAGTCTAAAAAGTGGGTTTTAAATGTCTAATACATGCACTCATCAATAAACGATAGTTTAAAAAGTAGTACTTAAGCAAAGATTTGCATGTAGCAAAACATGGGTGAGAGATTGCTTTCATTGCAGGGATTGCAAGGACACCTGCTGTATTTAAAATGCTACATTTTCTTGGCATAAGATTTAAAACAAATTATAAAAACCTATAACTGAAGCCTGTTTTTCCAAAAGGTAAATTTCCTGATTTGGACCTGTGGGTAATGAGTGGAGGAACACATTTGGTGTAGAAGGAAAAAATATATTATTTGGATCTACTGCATATTTTCCATTAAGGTCTCCAGCTGCCTGAACATTAAGGAGCTGTGCCAGTGAGGAGGACAAGACCTGGTAACTGGTTAAAAGGAGCTAACAGAGCTCATGATAAGGCTTGCCAGCCTAGAGGACAAACTTCCTGTTGTCTATAGAACAGACAGGACTTGTGGAAGCATAGTGTGTTAAGTGGAGGCCCCTGAGCTTAGAAAAAGGGGCTTTCCTATTAGGCAGGAACCAAGAGAAGCACAAAGAGATCATAGTTTATGAATATGCAACAGATACCTCTGTTTGGAATGAGGCACAACACTTATTTGCTTTTTCAATAAATTCTCTCCTTAATTTTTATATAGATTGAATATTTGTAAATATTGTTTTATTATTGATTTACATTATTATGTTAGTAATCCTTTAATTTTCAGTTTTGCTTGCCAAAGATTCTGTTTCTTGCTTAAATTAAAAATAATAACTAATCATATAGCTTGGAGTTCTGAATTTAGAATGAGAATCTTTTTGTGAGGCTAAATTGTTTTGTAATGAAGTTAATCATTCATTAATTTGCCTTTCAAAATACAGACTTATTTAAAATCTAGTGGGTTTTCTTAATTGAACAGAGACATTCTTGTAATTCATAAGAAGTTATCTTCTCTGCAAATAAAATTATTTTTAAATTTATTTATGTCTTGCTTTTCTGCAAAGGATTTGAAGTGGCTTCCTACGAAATATATTCATTTATTTATTCTTTTCTATAACTATTTATAGAATTATTGGACATTTAAAATAAAACAATAAAGTAAAATAGAAGAGGAAGGGCTGGGTATGGTAGCTTACACCTGTAACCCCAGCACTCTGGGAGGCTGAGGCAGGCAGATCACTTGAGCTCAGGAGTTCCAGACAGCCTAGGCTACACAGTGAAAACTCATCTCTCAAAAAAAAAAAAAAAAACCAAAAAAAAAACAAAACCAAAAAAAAACTAGGATCATCCAGGTATAGTGGTGCATTCCTGTAGTCCCAGGACTTGGGAAGCTGAGACTAGAGGATCTCTTGAGACTGGGAGGTTAAACTATAGTGAGCCATGATCATGCCAGTGGACTCCAGCCTGGATGACAGAGAGAGACCCTGTCTCAAAAAAAAAAAAAAAAAAAAAAGAATGAAAAAACAACCGAAGAGGCAGGACCAAGAAAAAAGAAGCAAAACTAAGAAATAGAGAATGGAAAATTCCCAAACCTAAATATTGACATAATAATGGGATTAAACACATTTAAACATCCCATCAAGAGAGAAAGTGAAATATGATCACTTAGATAGTTTTGTTATCTTCAAGGATTAAGAAACATTTTAATTCATACGTATTCCTTTAGAGGTGAGTAAAAATTTTCTCATATTTTATAACAGCAAATATAGTAGCTTCCTTTTTCTGCGATCTCACTTCTTATCAGGGTTTAGCTGGGGTGGGTGACTTTGGGATCTTGGGTCTGGATCCCTTTCCCACATTTTCAGATCCATGTTGAGATTTCAATGTAAATAATTATACTTTTACTAATAGATTTAGCATCTTCCCCAGAGAGGTCATTTTCTCTGTGTATTCTCTTAATCAATAAACTCTGAAGCTTTCATATTTTCTTAATCTTTCCTTTCCCCACATCTACTACACTTTGCACATTCTACCTGAGTGGTGCCTTTGCTCTCTGTTGGTGCCCTTCCACTTCTGCTGCTGTTGCCCCAGGTCAGAACTTACTTTCTTCTTGCCTGATTTATCCTAATAACTTATTTCATAGCATCGGTTCTTCCAGCATCAACCCCTACGTTAGTCATCCTAAATACTCTTGCCAGAGTTCTCTTAAAGCACTACTCTAATCACTTCCTTTCTTACATAATAAAATTCTAACTTCTTGGCATGACATTAAAAGCTTTTAATGATGTGGCCACCAACTACTTTCCAGCATAATTTTCCATTTCTTTTATATATCATAGGTAACTATTCTCTGAAACAGTCCTTATACTTTCTCTCCTTTGTGTCATCATTCATACCATTCCCTCCATCTAGAATGCTTTTGCTCTTCTATTCCTCCCATTTCAATTGAATTCATCAAATCTGTACTGTTTGCTACATGCCTAAGGATTGTGCCAACTGCTGTAGTTCCAAAGATGAAAATAATAACCCTTTCTCTCAAAGATCTCACAGGCTTATGTAGAAGAATTGGTAAGTTGAAGTTGACATCTTGCTTCCTCTATGAAGCTTTTCTAATTTTCAAGTTTAAATTAATTTTTCTTTTGTTCATATGCTCTTTTTTATTTTTATTTTTTAAAAACCCTTACTCATACTTTTCAAATAGGATGTATGGACATTTTAAATATAAATTATTTCATATGCTCCATTTTATTATAAGCTTCTATGGCATCAGGTTATCCGGGTCCTCAGGTCTTCAGGCATGCCACATTATAAATCTCACATAATGAATGCTCTGTAAGTTTTTGCAAGGTTGTGTATATGGTCAGTGTGCTGAGATGACCCATAGATCATGAGAGGCAGGTGTCACTGTCGAAGCAGTCACACGCAGTTGTACTTTTGGGGTCTTGTTTTAAAAGCTGCTTTTAGGTAGTATTTTTAAAGTTTAGGTGCATGTAAGGTTCCAATGAAGGCTAAGTGTTTTTAAACTTTTAAGTGATGTGTGTAACCACACATGGAGAGCAGCCTTTGAAGTCAGCGGAACTCCACACAGCATGTAGAGAAGAGCCTGGAACACTTAGGGCAGGGATAGGAGTCAGACCTTTAGGGCAGGGCTCCCTAAAGGATAAAGGAGTTGAAGATAAGGCTTTGAACTGATTTGAAGAAAACTTGTGTCCTTGTTAGAGGTGATGGCTTTTGAACTTTGATATAATTCTGGCTAATCAATTGTGAAAATGGATACTGGTTAAGTAGATGAGGAATACTCTGCTACCTGCTCCTCTTTTATTTCACTAAAAAGTTGTATTTTAATATGGCTGTTCATGCTTCAAACCTCATGTATTTGGAATATGAAATCACATCTGCACTAGGCTCCAGTAGGCTGCATCCCTGGTTTATCCAGTCCATGATTCTTTTGCTAATAGCCAAGTGACATGCCACGGGGAGACGCAGGGCACATCGTTTTCCTTTTAGATATTAACCCAGTGCTAAGGTTAGAGACACCCAAACTGTTTTTTTTTTATATATTTATGGTATTGTCACTCATAAATTTTTCCATACCTCATTTGGATCTACTTTTACTTAAATATAATCTCTTTGTTGGATAATCTATTCATCATATTTATTATCCACTTTGGAAATTTTTAATAGATTAACATGACAGTGTCAAAGAACATCCCCATCATCCTAGTATTTGGCATTTGTGGGTGTTGCTTCAGTGGTACCTTTGGTCATATATCACATATGTAGGTTCTGTATTTACCATAACCTACTATAGTTTATCCATCAAAGATGCCACAAACTTCAGATGCAGCATTGTTTTATATACAGCTAAGAAAGAAAAAGAGAATCATTGCTACTTAAACTAAGATACTTTCTTATCACTTAACAGTTTTGTTTTATAGTTACTGGAAAAGCTCTTGGGTTTTAGAAAGATTTTTATCATATGCCACTCTTATGCATATATAAACAATAAGATGTAAATGAAATAAATTGGTAAATTACTGTCAAAATTTCTTCACATTGAGTTCAACTCTTTATGGATCTTCCTTCAGCCCACAATTGTTATCTGTGTTTTTCCACCCACTGTCATCCTCCATGCTACTTACTAAGAGTTTTGGTGGTGAAGCATTTCTTAAAAGGCTGCTTCTTGCTTGAGTGAGTGTTACTTCCTAAGAGACAGGATCTCTTAGGGCTGATCAGTTTTGGAATTCCTTGGTCAAGCCCTGGGTCCTACCCTCCCTGATGAGGGTGACAAGGTGTCCTCCACACAGCTCCTGCCATGCCAGGCATTCATTTTCTCTGTGTTCTGCTCAGGCCAAGGGGCAGAAACAGCCGCCCTCAAATACTTGGTGCCAAGCCAAGTGATTTTTCCTGTTTTCAACCTTGACACTGCAATCTGCGCATTGAGTGAATAAGTGGAAATTTTTGAGCAAGAAATAGCTTTATGCTAGATCTATTTGAAATGTTCAAACCACCTATTTAATGGCATCTTCACAGCCACGCATGATTGAGTTAGAGATGTCACAACTCAGAAAATTTTTCAGGCAGAAAGAAAGTAGAATTGGCTCTCTTCTAAGTTAGTACCTTCTGGCAGCTCTGGCTTGCTTTATCAAGCAGGAATGAACCTCTCTCTATTGAAAAACTTAATTTTTGATGTACCTTCTTACACCGATTGAGCAGTTGTGGTATGAGAAGGAACAAAAGATGCTTTCTGGTATCCTTTGTATAATTTTTTAAACTGGAATTGCAGAGCTAATGATTCTTGCATATGCTTTTTTAAGGCTGTGTATCTAAATATCATGTGTTTTGGGTTTTTTTTTTTTTTGGAGAAAACCATTTTGTGAATGTTTTAGGGCACAAATAATTGCTTTCCTCTCTGAATTAAGGTATGTGAAAACATCTGGCACAGAGCCCAAGTGCTGTTTCCTTTGCCCTCCCTGTCTGGTGCTGCCCTCCCATGCCTGAGGAGCTGTGGCCTGCTTGTTTACAGCTCAGCCACATAGGATCTTAGCAGAGTTCAAATTTCCCCAAGATCTGCAGTGTGTGATTTTCACTCTTGCTCAAGTGTGTCTCTCCAGAAGCATTTCCTCATAAGGGAAGAAGATAGTTATATCTGTCAGTTACAGTTAACTATAGAATTGTGCTAAAAACTGTAGAATTCCTCTTCTCTAGTTATACTAACCATGTTTTTCCTGTACTCATATCCATATAGAAACTTAAGCTCTTGACCTGAGTTTTTCTGGCTGCTCATTTTTCCTTTTTCCATTGACTTAATTACAAATGGATTCCTGTCATGAAGGGTAATCATTAGTTCTCACTGACATATGATGCTGGGTTATTGCTGCTAAAATATTTCGCTGCCCTGCCTTATTGTTATTGTTTGAAAATGTAAAGTAATGCTGATAGGCAATCAGTATCTCATGCTACCTCAGGACAGAAATTGAATCCTGACTATTGACTTTCAGTTTAATTTAACCTTCATCTAGTTAAAAGTGGAGACTGGTAACTTTTACATGAACTGAAGATAATTTTTAGATTAGGGAAGGTCTGATGATTCCTATAGTTTTAATTACAGTAGCTCATATCTGACACTCAGTTTTCTTCACTAATCATTTGGATTGTTAAGCTATAGTTAGGCTCATTAGATGGAGTTACTAGAAGTGCAGATATAGTGTCTAGGAAGACATAAGTGCCATTGAAGAACTAGTCGTGGAAGAACTATCCTTGCTCAGGGAAGAACTAGCCTTAACTGGGTCTGATGGCTTGTTTCAGGACCTATTTAAATACTAGCATGTCTGCTATTACATTTTCCATTACTCTGAAAAAATTATTAAATAATATTACCTGTTTGACATAAATTGCCTTTTATATTCCTTACTGATTTAAAGTAAAATTGAGGTAACATACAATTTTTATAGACTCTCACGCTATTCTCATTAAGAAGGCATTACTGAAGATACATTTTAGGTGGGACCAATTACAAACTAATGTGGTTATATAGTCATTGTGACCTAGCTGAAGACCAAGAGTCTTTTACTCAGTTAAGAACCTCTGAAGTCTCTCGTGCACTATTCTGTGTTCTGCAGAAGATTGGCCCTAGTTCCCTGAAATAAAAAATGAGGAATTGATCTTCAGTAAGAGTCTTTTGAATGCTTATTATATGCCTATCACTTTGCAAATTAGATTGTGTCTCAAAAGGAGGTTTAGAGTGGTTCTTGAGCTCAAAATTATATTCTTCTGGGGAAAAATAAGACATGAAACAGTAAGAAAACAGCATAAGCCTAGACAAATAAAATGCTAAACTGAACACAATCAGGTACCCAAACTGCCTGTATTTGTAATGTGAAGTCCGAAGGGAAATAATCCATATTGAAAGGTGGTACCCAGGAAGAGTTTATGAAAGAAGTATCATTTGAGATGGGCCCCAGAGTATGACAGAATTTGAGAAAACAAAGAAAAAGGTGGAAGGTGTGTCTGGAGAAAGAATGGTATGAATAAACACTTGAAGACATGAGAAATTCTTGAATTTTCAGGGAATAGTTTGGGCAGAGGGTTGACTATATGCTTAAAGAGGCAAGATTCCAAATGATGTCAAATGGTAAAAATCAAAGATTTGCAATGGACATTGTTAGAATTATTGGGATAGAGAGAGAGATCAGGAAGGGATCAGTACATGTAAGAAATGAAGTGACATGATGTACAATTATGTATGTACTCACCACTCTATACTCAGTGCCCAGAGCCCTGGGATACAGAGGGTGTTATTTTGGCAACTGAGATTTCACAGGGAACATTGCTGTCATGGACCTGATTTTTCAAAACACTAAAGAACTCTTCATAAAGTTCCCAACAAAACAAAGTATAATCTTCTCTCAATTTACATGATAGTTGTATTTCCAGAAAATTCAATGTATTGCTTAATCCTTGGTGTTTCTGGATGAAAGAGGATTAGGCTCCAGCCCAGATAATTTCACCTACATGAACATGTAGCAAAAGACTGGAAAATTATGCAGGATGTGGGGTCGTTGTTCAATGCATAGGACTCTCCCAAGAACTGAAGGATGTTTAACATTCCTGGTCCTATGAACACCATGAAACATCTTCGCAAATTTTTTAATTGGTTACCCTCTCCCTAGTAACTACTGCCTTATTTCTATATTAGTGAGTATGTAAGTTACATACCCTAATTTGCCTTTCTTGGTTAAAATTATAGTTGTTGCTTTATATGTTTTTACTTGTTAAATAGAATATTTAAAATGTATTTTCTCTGGAAAGATAGATTCTGTGGGTTTAAGAGGCAGTAAATTATTTCTTTATTAGTGACTTCCTGAGTTACATACCCGAATTTCTCTTTTTTTGCTAAAATTTTGATTGTTGTCTTGTTTTTACTTGCTAAATAGAATATTTAAAGTGTATTTTCTCTAGAAAGATTCTGTGGGTATATGAAGTAGTAAATTATTTGTGACTTTATGTTACATATCTTAACTTCTCTTTTTCTGTTAAAATTTTAGCTGTTGTCTTTTGTATTTTTATTTGCTAAATTGAATATTCAAAATGTATTTTCTCTAGAAACATAGATTCAGTGGGTTTAAAAGGTAGTAAATTATTTTTTTCAACTTAGCCAACAATTGCTAAGCCCCTACTGACTGCCAGACTCCACACAGACAAGTTATGGCCGTTGAGCTCACACAGTTGGGTGATAACCCATCAGGAAAGGAATGTGATAAGGTGTGTAG
Source organism: Sapajus apella (assembly GCF_009761245.1). NCBI lineage: Eukaryota > Metazoa > Chordata > Mammalia > Primates > Cebidae > Sapajus > Sapajus apella. The sequence goes on along the minus strand of NW_022436965.1, from coordinate 18,106,495 downwards.
GGAGAATTTGAGAGATGACAACGCATTACAGAGGGTTGAGGGAAGATCAGGGAAAATGACAGAGATCATCACATTTGAGTTAGAGCTTAAATAATAATTTTAACAGAATTTAAGAGTATACTACTTTATAACAGAAAGCTGAATTTGAAATGACTTTCAAATCCTATTAATTATATAGGCTTTGCAATGAATTATTACCAAACGCCTAGTATATTTTGAGATGAAAAAGCTTCTTTTTATCTCCTACCCCAAAATAGTTTTTCCTTTTCTTCTTTTTCAGTTCTCTATCATTTGTTTTTTCATATTTAGATCTGGTCTTCCTAAAGAGTTTATGAGGATAGAAACTATGCCACATACTTCACTGCATCTCTGTAGTGCTAGGCATTTCGGACCTTAGATATTGTCAAAATAATGTATGTAGGAATAAGTAAGCTATTCTTAGGTGCAAATTGTTTGTTTATTCTTTTTCTATTAGCATTTCCTAGGAAAGTGAAATGAATATGTTAGTAATGAGAACACCAAGAGGATGTTCCCGCTAGTCTCCAGCATACTGGCCAGACCCTAGTTATGCTCTCTCTCAGTCCACAGAATCACATTACTTTTCTCTTAGTCTCTGTCTTTAGGTAACAAAAAATGTGGAAAGTTGATGTCTGCCCTAGAAGTTATAGAAATTTCCACTCAGAAGGTCCCTCTTTCTGAAGAACTCTTTTTTTTTTTTTTTTTAATTGGGGTCCAATTTGGACAAGATGTTCTTTTGCTTTTTCGAGTCAGTTGAAGAGCAAGGGTACAGAGGTACTTTTTAAGAGTTTAGATCAAACTTGATAAAGTTTGTAAAAACATGTTTTGAACTGTAAAGTATCACAGAAATTATTATTCTTTTGTTGTTATTAAGATTGAAGGAAGCGTAGGATCATCCCATAATTACTCTTGGTGTCTGAGTCTTGTGTTTGATTAGTTTTAACTCATATTTTATTGTTGTAGTTATCAGATGGATTTGGATATTTGGAAGATATAAAGGTGTCTATTCTTTAAGAAATCAAGTGGAGTCGTATAAGAAAAAGATCTTGAAAGGAGCTGTGAAATTACCCAATCTCTATTAGTGACACATTTCTCATCAGAAAAATGATCTGCATTTACCAGGGTTCCTTTTGTGGGTTTAGATTAGGTTTAGTGGGTTTAGATGAGTTCCTTTAGTGGGTTTGAAAGGCACAGCATGGTGCCTGGCCTGCAGTAGGTGCTTGTTAAATGTTAGCTATAAAGTATTACTATTACTTAAAAGGTTACTTAAAGCCCTGAATTCAGCAGACATTTATTGAACACCTACTATGTGTCCGGTACTGTTTTAAGAGCTAGAAAAAAAAACCCATAAAGCAAATGAAGATTCCTGCGCTCCAGAAGCTCACATTTTAACTGGGGAGATGGTTGAACAATACTCAAAGTAACTAAGTAAATTACGTGGCAGATTACAAGATGATTAGGGCCATGGACCAAAGGAAAGGCAAAACAGGGTAAGGGGGATCAGGCATGTCCAGTAAGAAGAGGTGAGATTTAAGCAAGGACTTGAGGGAGGTGACAGCATTAATAGTGTCTCATCTCCTTAGTCAAGAGTTGGTGTTTCAAATGGCAACATATGTAATGACTATAAAAATGCCTAATGTTCTTAATTATTAGACTTAAAACATATGAAAAAATGTGCACTTTTTCTTTTCTCTTTTTCCACAAAGTTAGAAAATACTGTCCCTTTAATTTTCCCCTCAATGACAATAAAATAAGTATCCCTAATTATATTATCAAATCTTGTTTCCTTTACTTCCTAATGGATTTAGCTGTAATCCAAACCAGAAATACCTTTTGGGTCTTTTCTGATATGACATTATTACAGTGAGTGGTTTCTATTTTTCTTTTGAGTGTCACTTGAACACAGGAAAGGAATGTGAGAAGACCTCTTGCCACAGTTAAAGTATGTATTAGAGTATATTATTTAGTAAATGGTAGACAGTTCTTTACTTGTAAGTAATTTGAACATTTATTGTAATGGGTTTTTCAATTCCTAATCAGAGATCGTAGTTTTTCTGTATTTTAAAATTTGATATCACATCCATGTATGTATATACAAACACACATATATTTTTCAGATATTAAAATTGGATGCCACTAATATATGTACATGCATATATGTATATGCATCTATATATACATATTTGGATGGGTATAGATGTACACATATGCATAGTTTAGTTGATGAGGTTAATTATTTCTTAATCTCTTAATTATTTGAAAAAATCGGGGAAACCAGCAGTTTTTATAGTTAAATATTTCTTGAAATTAAATTAATTGTGGCATTAGTGCAAGTCAAAATAATTCAGTGTTTTGGTAGCGGTAGTATCTATGATAGTTCTTAAGCTTAGATGTTATAGTGAGAAAGTATTCAGTGGTAGAATTGATGAAATTGGAGTCTTATTGACATACTTGAAACTATTATGCTTTTATCATCAAAATATAATATCGTATAGTTCATTACTTGGCAAATGCACATGTATGATTAGTGAGCCTGTACTAGTAGCCGTGCTACTCTTGTATTTATTCAGCCACTTAAAAAATAATGTCAACTTCTCTTTTAGATTCCGGGGGCACATATGCAGGTTTGTTACATGGGTAGATTGCATGATGCTGAGGTTTGGAAGGTGAATGATCCTGTCACCCAAGTAGTGAGCATAGTACCCATAGTATCTAGTAGGTAGTTTTTCAGCCCTTCTCCCTTCCTTTACTCCCCATCTAGTAGTTCCCAGTGTCTACTGTCATCTTTATGTTCATGAGTACCCAATGTTTAGCTCTTATTTATAAGTGAGAATATGCAGTATTTGGTTTTCTGTTCCTGTGTTAATTCACTTAGGATAATGGCCTCCATCTCTATCCATGTTGCTGCAAAGGGCATGATTTTGTTCTTTTTATGGCTGCATAGTATTCCATTGTGTAGAGCTACCATATTTTCTTTATCCAATCCACTGTTGATGGGCACCTAGCTTGATTCCATGTCTTTGTTATTGTGAATGGCACTTCAGTGAACATATAAGTGCATGTGTCTTTTTGGTAGAACAATTTATTTTCCTTTGGCTATATGCCCAGTAATGGGATTACTGGGCCGAATGGTAGTTCTGTTTTAAGTTCTTTGAGAAAAATCCAAACTGCTTTGCGCAGTGGCTGAACTAATTTACATTCCCACCAACAGTGTATAAGCCTTCCCTTTCCTCTGCAGCCTTGCCAGCATCTTATTCAACCACTTCTAGAGTTCATTATTACTTTATCTGAATTGTTTGTACCAAAGCTACTTAAAAAGCCAGTATTATTTCATTGAAATCATTGTGCTGTTTTACCTTTTATTCTTAGCTGTCTTTTTAAGATGAGTTGGAATATAATATGTAAAAATTACACGTAAGTTAGGTTTGGCACCTGAAGAAGTAAACCACATGTTTACTGGCAATAGAGCATGCCATAGTGTTTGAGAGCATTGGAATGCACCTAAATACCTAGGTCCAAATCTTCCCTTGCCGCTTACTACCTGGACAACCTTGGGCAAGTTACTTAGTCTTCTAGGCTTTATTTTCCTCATCTGTGAAATTATAAACATAGTAGTACCTACCTTACTTAATTGTTTTAAGGATTAAATAAGTTGCTATTAGTAAAGCACTCAGTACAGTATTTATAAAGTAGATATAAATAACTACCCCGCAAGTCTAAAAAAAGACTTACCTTTTAAAGATACATACTTACATCTTTTTTTTTTTGAGGTGATGTTTTGTTCTTGTTGCCCAGGCTGGAGTGCAATGGCATAATCTAGGCTCACTGCAACCTCTGCCTCCCAAGTTCAAGCAATTCTCCTGCCTCAGCCTCCTGAGTAGCTGAGATTACAGGGATGCACCACCATGCCCAGCTAATTTTTGTATTTTTAGTAGTGACAGAGTTTCATCATGTTGCTCAGGCTGGTCTCGAACTCCCGACCTCAGGTGATCTACCCGCCTCAGCCTCCTAAAGTGCTGGGATTACAGGTGTGAGCCACCACGCCTGGCCCATACTTACATCTTTATTGATGACATGATGTGATCTCTTAGATTTGTTTGAAAGCAATCTGGTCAGAGAGTGGGACATGAAGTGGTGAGAGAGTAGATGGATCAAGATGGCCCATGGGCTGATAACTGTTGAAGTTTAATATAGGATTTATTATAATACCAGCCTCTTTTATGTAAGCTTGAAACTTTCCAAATAAAAAGTCAAAACAAAAAAAAGGACAATTCACTTCTTCCAATGCTCTTTCATTTTTTTTCTTTTCTTTTTCTCCCCTAAAGCTTGCATTTCATTCCTGTCTTTTTGGGTATAGTTTAAATGCTACCTGTTGTGAAGCCTCCTTGATAACCCCAGCCACATCTCGTCTCTTCTCTTCTGACTCTTGCAGTCCCTTGGCCTCTTCTCGGGCATCTGTACACACTGTGTCTTTATATTTATTCCTGAGTGTCTTTTCCTTCTTCCAGGCTAACCTCCAAGTGGGCTAAGATCATCTTTGTGAATTCCAGGGCAGAAACCTTGCACACAGTAGGCGCCCAGCAAACCTTTGTTGAACAAATGACATTTATTGACTATAATCTAGAAGGAGCAAAAACAACTTTTTGTGTGCCACAGTTACTACTAAAGTACCATGTTTTGAGATGAAGGGTTGTTATTCAAATATTTTAGTGGTAGTTTGAAATAGGAATACCTGTGACTTTATATTAAAATGTTTTTGCTGTTTGGGGCATTTCTTTTTACTCTTTTCAAGGACTTCATTTAGAAAGTTAATGTTGTTCCAGGCTATTAGCAAAGTTGCAGATATATCCTTCTTATTCTGGCATGTTGAGAATCTGAACATGTGAAATACTTGTGTTTTATTTTATGGTTATGGAAAGTAAGATTTTTTTTTTCAACTGTGGGCCCACATTTTTTCTATTTACTGACTTAAGAGTCACGGGTCTAGTTTGAAATTGGAAAAAGTTAGTTTTGAAAACCTAAATCACAGAACTTTGTTTCACTTTAGGATACATCCGGAAAACAGGGGAATAAATTAACTATAATTTTAGCCACCCTTCCCTCCCTTATAACATAGGTAAACTTTACTTTAGGCATGTTCTTGAAGCATCATGTGTAAAACACCTTTTGGTAAGTTAAAGAATACTTTAAACCCAAGGATTTTATATCTATTAAACACATTCTTAAATGAAATAATTTTATAAAGCAAAGACCATTTTAAAGCAAAGAATTCTCTTTAATCTCTCATTTAAAGGTTTTGCAAGTTGGCTATAAATTGAACTTATCTAAGGTGAGTACTCCATTCATTTTTTAGTCTCTTCTCCACAATAAATCATTTTCGTTGAACTTCAACAAAAATCAAGTAGTGAAATTGGGCTACCTTGAGTTTCACTTCGACCTCCTTTCTATTTCCATCCTCAGTGGAGGTGCTAATTATAAGTGAAATAGTTTAAAACGATAACTAAGAGCAAAAAGTGCCAAAGGATATAGAGAATCTATAAACTAAGTAATCAAATTCCTCAAAACATCAAGAATGGGGTTATATTGCCTGAAGGCATTATTGCCATGACTTTCTCATTTGCAATGGAGAGTTAAAAAAAAAAATCTCTGCTTTTGATTTTTCTCCACTTGCTGCTCCGTTACCACCCCAGTGGCATGTTCTCATTAACCCAATTCCTTGACCTTTAGCTATTACACTGAAGAATTCAAATTCACAAGATGTGAATTGCCTCATTCATATCTGCAAGGTTCGAATCATGATTAAGACTTAGGCCGGGTGTCTGATTATGAACAGGCTGCAAGTGAGAGTGGGTGTTCCTCTGTGAGGATCTGTACTTGCTCAGTTGTATTGCTTCGTTGACTCATTTTGAGTTTCTGTAGTATTTAGGACAATGATTCTCATCACAGTCATTGTGGTCTATCATGCTGTCTTTGGCTGGCAGATGTGGTTCTGAGAGAATTTAAAAGTAAAGTAAAATTTTCATTTAAAAATAATAACACATGAAATTAAGAAAAATGAAAGAATGGGTATTAAAGACTTCCAACTCCCCAAAAGGAAAATTACTAACAGCTTGCAGAAGCATTAATGAAATTATTTTTAACACAGGTTGAAAAAAAAAAAGATATGAGATCATTTCTCCCTATAGATCATAATTCCCTGGGGATAGGGACCTTGTTTCCTATTCTGTTGTATTGCTCCATGGCAATTAATAAGGTAATTTGTACAAATTGAATCATCAGAAAATATTAAAATTTCTTTCTTTCTTTTCTTTTTTTTTTTTTTTTAGAAATTTGGAAAAACTCAAATCTGTTGGGAAATTGGCTTTTTGGAAATTTATTCATAAAAAATTATTGTAACTGAAGTTTACTTCTCTCAGATACCAAGCATGTTTCTGTAGAAGGATCTGCTGGACTACCTCTGTTTTCCCCATGAATTGGAGAGATTTGTGTTAAGTGACAGAGAGAAAACAAGCCCTAATCTATTCCCTTCTTCTTCTGCATGGGCATGAACTCAGATTGTTTGATTTACTACCCAGAGGAGAGCCAGGTGGCCATAATTTTATTTTCTTTTATATCATATTTTTACATGAAAAGGTATACCATTAGTACCCTTAAGGAATAAGCATATCATTTTACTCCCTAGAGGTACTTGGGTACTGTTGCGACTTTCATCAAGCAGATTCCAACTACCTCAGTGAATGTACTTCTGACTTCTCAGGTTCAAGCTTTCTTTTTTTTTTTTTTTTTTTTTAAATCTATAAAACGAAAATATATGAAAAAATGGAAATAACCAGGGGGAATGAATGATCCATCTGATTAGATCCTTTGTCATTGTGGGAAATTATTACATTATTCCAACCTGAAGAAATTTCCTAAAATCCCAACGTGGAATCCCCTATTTTTTCTGTCAGAGTGTACATAGTTGTATAATAAAGTAAATGGATTTTATGCAAGTGCACTTAATTGTATGGAACATCCTCATGATTCAATCTGCTGCTCCCAAATCAAAACTAATATGCTTTTGGCTTATGTAGTAGTTTGAATCATTTATATTATTCTGCCCATACTCAGTAAAACTAACATATATTCAGGGTCTGCCATATGAAAGGTGCTGTTTTAGTTGTTCAAAGAAGCAAGGGTTTGAAGTAGTTAGAATGTTCTTTCTTTGCTATCGTTTTCAAATATCAAATCATCACAAGTTTGTGTGAAAAATAATGTATTGAATAGCTATGTTTTAAAAATTTAGGGTTCTTTGTTATTGCTCAGAGAAAAAAATTAAAAATTATATGATGTACTTTGATCAGTGCTATCTACTGAAAATCTACACCACTTTAGATTATTTTGAATGTTTGAAAGCATGAAAATGTTCACAGTTGGGTGTTTCCAAGTAATTATTTTAATGTTTCATCACTTAGAAGTCAGTTACAGATAATGGAAATAGCTACCTATTTGAGGAAAAAAAATAGAATAATAAAAATAAAAGCATTTGCCATAAGGAATTAGGTGATTACTAATATAATCATTGGATTCTAGGCTGGGCCTCTGAGAATGGCTTCCAGAAAGGCACGATAGAACTGAGTGCCAGGGGCATTGCTTCCATGTTGCTCTTAGGAAGCTGGGAACTCAAAAAGTCTGTATGTCAACTGCTGGTTTCAAATCACACCACCCTAGCCACAAGCAGAAGTCACGAAGCAACTGCTATCTTCTGGAATATTCTACTTTAGCTGTAATTCAGGGATCAGACTGCTGCCGCCATTGCTAGCTTCAGAGCTATTTGCTGCCTGTTAGATCTGTACTAGCAAGATAACACCTTGGGTGCTTCTTCTCTTTCACTTAACTCTGAATTCAAGTTTTATGGAAGTACCTCCCAAATTGGAATTCAGTTCTTATGGAAGTGCATCTTAATGGTGAAACCTAAATTGTGTTGAGAATGCTAGTTACAAGGGAGTCTGGGAAATGAAGTTTTTAGTGTTCTGGCCTCTGCAGCATAAGAAGGCAAATATGGAGATTGGAGCAGACGTTGAGCTGGCCAATGTGCTGTATCAACCACAGATGCTTTTGTGTTATTTCCTATGATGGCTAGAAAACAAACTTAGAGGCCGGGCGCGGTGGCTCACGCCTGTAATCCTAGCACTTTGGGAGGCCGAGGCGGGTGGATCACGAGGTCAAGAGATCAAGACCATCCTGGTCAACATGGTGAAACCCCGTCTCTACTAAAAATACAAAAAATCAGCTGGGCCTGGTGGCACGTGCCTGTAATCCCAGCTACTCAGGAGGCTGAGGCAGGAGAATTGCCTGAACCCAGGAGGCGGAGTTTGCGGGGAGCCGAGATCGCGCCATTGCACTCCAGCCTGGGTAAAAAGAGAAAAACTCTTTCTCAAAAAAAAAAAAAAAAAAACAAACTTAGAATCTGACTGATTGAGTAAGGAAACAATTTTCAGATGTAAACCTTGTATATTACAGTCTCCAAGTAGATTTTAAAAATATATATATTTTTTGTTTGCATTATCTGAGTCTCCAGAAGACCTCCAGTAATCACATAGTCAGAAGTGCCAGTTGGAATGATTCGGATATCTCTCCTATATGTTTTCTGTTTAGAACTTAGCCATCTTTTGAAATTAAGCTTTTTCCCACTGGTGAATATACTAGTGCATTTAATTGGGATTATTTTTTGGCACAGTGAACATTAATTAGAGCAAATGGAGCATAAGCAACGTTAGTTGAATAAATAATGAATTTAAATAGTCTATAAAGGTTAAATAGCATACTCTGGAATGTTCTATGAAGTGATTTTTTCTTTCCATGCTACATACTGTCAGGATAACTTGTCTAACCTAAGGTTAGATACAAAACAATATGTAGAGTAGTTCCTGCAATATTTTCATGAAAAATATATGTATAAAAATGTCCAGGATGGTCGAAGATAAAATATTTACACTGACTATTATAAATTAGAATAGTTTTTTGGTTTATTTACATTAAAAATATTTAATCTCATGAGTATATCATCTTATAAGAAAATGGTTACTAAAAAGTTCTTCTGTAAATTTTGTCAACCAGGAGTTCTATTCAAAATACATAGGCAGAATAAATAGTAAAGTAAAAAAACCTATGTGTCTTTTATTTCTCTGCTAAATTTGAATGGGTACACATGATAGACTTTAATTATTTTGTGGCTAATTTATTTAAAAGTATTTTTTGGTTGGGAATGAAATGTCTTTTGTTGATATCTACCCTAGTCTCAGGGCATAATCATAAATTATTTTATTGAAGGCAGTTATGATGCCATCTTGTCACTTTTCCTGATAATTGTATAATAATAAGTTGCATTCACATTAATTGACCTGTTTACTTTTTCAGTTAATTCCATATGAAACATTTGTTTAGTCTACTAAGATGTCAAATCAACCACAAATTACCATTCATAGATGAAATTGAATTAATTCTTAATGATATGGCTTTTTCAGAACATAGATGGCCTTTTCAGGACATAGTTGAAATCCTTTAATTTTGTGATCATGATATTTAGTATACATTAAGTATAATGTAGAATATACTTATGATATTCGCCCTTCTTTCAGGAAATTAAAATTTAAGGAAATGGGCAATGTATGATGCTATGTAATTGTGAAAATTCTCCTGTGAAGTTTTGTCTTTTCATGTTAGTCCTAAGCAGAGGGCATGATGGGTGTGGTTGTCAGTTACGTTTGGGAAAATTAATAGGAATGGGAAATTCTCAGATGAGAAAATAGGAGACTCCAGGCAGAGGGCCAGGCTGAGCCATAAGCAGCACCATAGAGCCAGGGTCAGGGAGCTAGAGAGTCAGGATGAAGGTGATGGATAAAATATAATTCTGGGCATTCTGCTGAAATGGCAGACCTCTCTGTACAGTATGGATATGCAAATGCTTGCACCCAAAGTGTCTAACTTTGATGTGCTGCCAAGCACCTTTGGCCTCCAAAGGGTGCTGAGTTGAAGAGATTCCAGCCTCAGCAAAGATGTCTGTTAGCAGAGGAACAGGATTAATGAAGGGATTTGTCCCTCTCTTACCTCAGTTTACTCAAGGAGAGGGTTTTGTTAATTGGCATGAAAATGTGGCATATTTTAGAAACTACATCCTAGAATTTCCTTCAAAATAGTACATTTACAATAATTATCAAAGATATTTTCTCTAAAATTTTTTCATATCTAGAATTATTATTTTTACTTTATTTTGAAATAATTTCAAACTTGTAGAAGAGTTACAAGAGTTGCATAGCAACTATTAATGCTTTGCCACATTTGCTTTATTTATCTCACCTTGGCTCTCTGTCTCTCTACACACACACACACACACACACACACACACACACACACGCACCATTTGAGAGTTAATGGTCAATATCATATCCCTTTACTCCTAAACATTTCAGCATGCATTTCTTAAGAACAAGAACATTCTCTTTTATAACCACACAAATATACAGCCCATATTCAAAATTTTCCTGTTGTCCCAATAATATTTTTTAGAGCATGTTTCCTCTTGCAAATAAGTTGTGACCACATAGTATATTTAGTTGTCTTTTAAATGTCTTTTAAATCCTTAATCTGGAATAATCTCCTAGCTCCATTTTCTTTCATAACATTGATTTTTTGAAGTGTATGTGCCACTTGTTGTATAGACCAGTCCTTTATTTTGATTTGGCTGATTCAATATTTTTTATCAATGGCTTTATACTTTAATTTGAAAAACATGGAAATATATAAGGAAGAAAACATTCACCCTTGATCCTGCTGCCCAAGGGTACTGTTGACATTTAGTCATACTTCTATTTTTCCTATATTTTTTACATAGTTATATTATAAAAATGTGGGATTATTCTGTGTATGCAATTTTTATAACTGATTTTATCATTCATATGGTCGGCTGGGGCTGGCTGATTGATGACTGGGACACCTCACTTATTCTCTTGTGGTCTCCCATCCTTCAACAGGCTAGTTCATACTTGTTCACATGATGTTGACAGGATTCCCAAAAGCATCAAGAGAACAAATCCTTTAATGTACAAGAACTTTTCAAAATTCTGCTTCTGATATATTTGCTTCTGTCCCACTGTCCAGAGCAAGTCACTTTTCCATGTTATTAAATGCTCTTTGAAAGCATATTTTCATAGCTCCCCTAATGTTCCTTATTACAGTTACACTATCATATATCTAAATATTCTCTTATTGTTGGATATTTAAATTGTTTCTATTTTTCTTATTACAAAAACACTGTGACTGCATGAGATGGCAGGATCATTTGATTAGGGGTTTGAGATTAGCCTGGACAACACAGTGAGACCCCATCTCTAAAAAAAAAAAAACAAAAAGAACAACACACACACTCTGTCAGAATGAATACCGTTAATCTGTAAACTGCATTTGATTCCTCTTAAAGTTACTTAAGCACATGTATATTAAACAAATGACTTTTCATGGTGGACTTAAAACCAGTAAAGTCTTGATGTGTGCAGAAATGCAAGCATCAAGTCTGATTTTTGGGGCCTCTCTCTGGTAAAAGTTTCCTTTCCCATAATGTATCTGCCTGCTTAGTGTGCTTGCTACCCCATCTGTGGTGACAATGTATTGTCATTCTCTCAGTCTGACTGCTAGGAGATCACAGGGAGCTGAGTGCAGCTGAGTTAAACAGATGTTCAACGTGGCTGCATCTTCAAAGTCTTGTCTGGTTCCAGTCCTGACAAATCTGGGGCTCTGGGAGAGAGAGAAAGCTTCTGGTTGAAGGAATATCCTGTAGTTTCCCAGTGGAAACAGAAGCTCATAGATTCTGATTTGGTTCTGGTGTTCTTTGGAAATTTGTATCAGTGATGAATAAAATGAAAGATTGGTTAAGTTTGTTGCCTCCTGAAGTGGTTCTTTTTTTTTTTTTTTTTTTTTTTTTCTCAGAATAAAGACTAGACATCTCCTCTATGACATTTTTCCTGACACTCCTGTTCATCTTCCATGCTGGACCCAGCAGGGCTAATCACCTTCTCCTTTGAGATACCCATGTATGTTGTCTTTAGGTCTATTACAGTCATCGCACTATCTTACAAATAATTATATACAAAGTCTAGCTTCCCTATAAGGCACTGGGTTTTATATCCATTAGATACATTTGCCCTGCAATAAACCATCCCAAAACTTAGTGGCTTAGAACAATAGCTATTAATTTAGCTCATGATTCTGTGGAATCAGCAGGTTGGTCTTGGCTCAGTAGGGCTCAGCTGCTTTCTGATGGGACTCACTCATATGGTCGGCTGGGGCTGGCTTATTGATGACTGGGACACCTCACTTATTCTCTTGTGGTCTCCTATCCTTCAACAGGCTAGTTCATACTTGTTCACATGTTGTTGACAGGATTCCCAAAAACATCAAGAGAACAAATCCTTTAATGTACAAGAACTTTTCAAATTTCAGCTTCTGATATATTTGCTTCTGTCCCACTGTCCAGAGCAAGCCACATAGCTAAGCCCAGAGTTATTGTGTGAGAGCACTACAAAAGGATGTGGATACAGGGATGTGTGAGCAAATGGAGCATTACTACAATCATTCCGCTACATGTTCCTTGATGTCAGGTTTACATATCACCCACCTTTTCATCTCTAGATTATATCATGTTGCTTGGCACAAGGTAGATGCTTGGGGAATGTTGAATTGATCTATGTAGTTATCTGGCCCATTTAGCATCCCCCCCAAACTTGGGTAATCTCCAGGGCACAGGGAGGGCATTAGGCAATGCCCTTGGATGTTGAGCTTTAAGGGAGTTTTTGCAGCTGGCTTTTGATCAGGAAAGTCTATGGAGAGAAAATGTGTATGGCACTTGGTAAAACAAAGATCAGGAGATTGTTTTATGGAATGCTAATAATATTTTTTATCTCCTAAGCAAAACATATGTACTTATGTTGTGCTTTTATTTTTCTTTCAAAGGATGTGCCTCATGTTAATTTAATCTGGTTTTATTTTGTGAATAAATAGGGAGAGAGTACCTAGCATGTTTGACCTTGGCCCCATATCCTCAGAGTCAAGGCCTCTGAAGAATTTTTTGAAATTTTGAAAAAACAGGAATAGAATCCTCCTTAAACTTATGTGATGCAGGCTGCTTTCTTAGGCCTAAAATTTTAGAGGGACTTACTTTTTCTGGCTTTGCCCATCCTTACGTTGCTACTATTGGGGGGTCGAGGATGTGACAGGGGATATGCCCACCTAGAGCTTGAATCCTTTCTCCTTCTAACCCATGTTGCAGGAAACTGGGACTTTAAAATTCTCTGCCTAAATGGGCTTAAGCTGCTTTCAGGACCTATGTGGGCTCCTTTGCTTTTCTCCTAAAGTCAGATTCTACCAGTATGTACCCTTTCTAGGCCCAAGGGGTGGCCAAAGGGTAGCTGTTTGCATGGTGAGGTTTAGTGGGTGGATACATCTTGAACTTTGGTTTGGGGTGTTTATAACCTTGCTTTGGAGACCCCTGAAGGTGTAGGATAGAACTGAGAGCAGGATGAGATGTTGACAGGCCATAGGCTAGGGACCACTTTGACCTGACTGCAAAGATTGGGGGTGGCATGATCAGGAATCTTGTATTGACAGTAGTGGAATCTTCCATGGGAACAGTAGTCAGACTTGTCTCAACTTAAATTCTGGGAATTTTGCTAAAATAAGAATGGCTTCTGAGATATAATGAGCTAAACCTGAAATACTGGTTCTTGTAAATATACAGCTAAAGCATAAGATTAGAATTTCTCTTTTAGGAAAACTGTCAAGTTGTTAAGCTCCTTTTCCTCTTTTATTTGTGATCTAAGTGATTTGTCTATACAGCCTCACAGAAAGCAGATCTAGTCACTACCAAGCACATGTGACTTTGGTGTTTGTCTATAAATCAGATGGTGATTTTTTTTTTTTTTTTTGAGACGGAGTTTCGCTCTTGTTGCCCAGGCTGGAGTGCAATGGCGCGATCTCGGCTCACCGCAACCTCCGCCTCCTGGGTCAGGCAACTCTCCTGCCTCAGCCTCCTGAGTAGCTGGGATTACAGGCATGCGCCACCATGCCCAGCTGATTTTTTGTATTTTTAGTAGAGACGGGGTTTCACTATGTTGACCAGGATGGTCTCGATCTCTTGACCTTGTGATCCACCCGCCTCGGCCTCCCAAAGTGCTGGGATTACAGGCGTGAGCCACCGCGCCCGGCCTCAGATGGTGATTTAATGGGTATAAATAGAGGGGATAGTAATAGAGGTTCATAATGAGGCATTTAAAATAGTTTTAAGAAGTGTCAGAAAGTTTGAGGGCAAAGTGGACACAAAGAACAATTAAGTGGGTACTAGTACTTCTGTGGCTGGAACAAATTTTTTTTTTTTTTTTTTTGAGACGGAGTTTCACTGGTTACTCAGGCTGGGGTGCAATGGCGCGGTCTCGGCTCACCGCAACCTCCGCCTCCTGGGTTCAGGCAATTCTCCTGCCTCAGCTTCCTGAGTAGCTGGGATTACAGGCACGTGCCACCATGCCAAGCTAATTTTTTGTGTTTTTTAGTAGATACGGGGTTTCACCGTGTTGACCAGGATGGTCTCGATCTCTTGACCTCGTGACCCACCCGCCTCGGCCTCCCAAAGTGCTGGGATTACAGGCGTGAGCCACCGTGCCCGGCAAACATAATTTTAAATGGGCATTTATAATTTACCTAATATAGATATAGAGATATAGACTGATATAGAGAGAGGAACAAATTTTAATGATGCTTTTCTGGTTCCTACTCCCCAACCCATTTTTTTTTTTTTAAGAATCCCTATGGCCAGTCACTACTTGCCTGAAATACTGCCTTTGCATTTGTTATTTACATTAGAATGGAATAGGAATTTTAGAATGATATGAGAGTCTATAACAGAAGAATGAGAGTCAAAGCTTATTGTTTCTAGGCTTTGGCTTGATTTTGAAATAAGAAAGGCAAAAATACAAGTCTTAGTCTTTCTAACTTGAAGATTAGGTTAAGAAGTCATGAGTAGCGAATAAGTGTCTAGTAATTTCATTTAAAAGGCGTTTGATTAATGACACACTATAAGCATTACTTCAAATGCATACAGCTCTTTTAAAGCCAGCTTTTTTTTGTGAGTTGGCAGTGTTTTCATCTTTTCTGGTTTAATGTTTGAAAGAGTCATTATACAATTCCATAGTAAAAAGTTATTTCCCTTTGATTATAGTAAAATTGTATTTTAATGTGATGTGATTTGATAATAACATAAAATTATCAAATACAAGGGCAGGAGAAGGTAGTTTTATCAGGTAATTGAATTACTAGAGATGTTATTGCTGTGAGAGAAAACCCAATTACCTGTGGGCTGTGGACAAAGAGCTTCATACTTCCGGATGGAGATCTAAAATTGATTAGCTTCAGGCCAGTAGAAGTCTTCTGCTATTATCGATAGAATCAAGGATTACAGAAAAAGAATTTTAGAAATCATCTAATGTAGTATCCTCACTTTAAAAGTAAGGATATTCAGGTGAAAATCCCATGTCCAAGGCCACACTGCAGTCAGTAGCCAGATCCCAAGACTATACCCCTGAACTAGGGACTGACAGTATCTGTTCTTGGCCCATAGAGTATATATTTCGGGGGCAGGGTCTTTCTTAAAAAATATCTTCTATATACTATTTAAAAGATTTTCCATAGTTTTCATGGATGCATAAACTATAAACCCAATTCTTGGCCTGTTTATAAATTCTCTGGTTTGACTTTGTTATTGCCAAGGTATCTCAGGATAGCAAAATAACTGCATTCTTTATGGATCTTTTCTGATGATTTATGTGAAGCTTAAAGTGAACATTTATTTTTGTTTACTTTGTTGAGTGGATAAAATTCATGTGGTTCGAAAAAAATCTCTGCTGTATTTCAACATTTCTTTGATAATTTCTAAACAGTTTTGTGTAATTTAAATATGTATCAATGTATATGCATATCTGTAGATTTGAGAAAATTTGGGGATTTAATTCATTATTAATATAACCATGTTGGTAAATTATTTTAAAGCATCATCTAGTATTGTTTTTTCCACTGTCTTTTTTTCCCTTAATAGGGACGAATGGGACCTTCAGGATATATATAAAACAATACTTATGGGGAAAATCTAGTTGATTTTTGAAAGTCAAAAAGGATTTTGATTCTATTATGTTCTCTGAAACCTGTCTTGTATTTGAATACCCATATGGTCAAATGGTTCTTGGTTATATCCTTCTGAAGCTTGCTTCTTTTTTTTTCCTTAGTCTTCTTTTTTTTTTTTCTTTCTTGTCCTCTTACTTATAGTTAGAAATCAGCATGTTTTGACAATTATGTATTAAGAATCTACAAGTTAAGTAACAGAAATTTTTCTTTTTTCTTTTTTTTTGAGATGGAGTTTCACTCTTGTTACCCAGACTGTAGTGCAATGGTGTGATCTCAGCTCACCGCAACCTCCGCCTCCTGGATTCAGGCAATTCTCCTGCCTCAACTTCCTGAGTAGCTGGGATTACAGGCATGTGCCACCATGCCCAGCTGATTTTTTGTATTTTTAGTAGAGACGAGGTTTCACCATGTTGACCAGGAAGGTCTCGATCTCTTGACCTCGTGATCCACCTGCCTCGGCCTCCCAAAGTGCTGGGATTACAGGCTTGAGCCACCGCGCCTGGCAGAAATAGTTAAATGATAGTAGAGCTGGGAATAAAACCAAGGTCAAATGAAATTCATTCTCACTTAGAGTAGGGAGCAATATTGTCATTTCCCCAGAGAACAAACTCTAGCTATTAGAAACATTTAAAAGAATTCTTAATATGGATTATAAAATTGGCATAGATTAAAAAATAATAGCATCCTAATGTCAGCTGGGAGTCTAATTCTGCAGTATAGAAGAAAGGATGCAAAAATGCATCCAATCTCCATTTGTGTGGCCTCTTGACTTTGGGTAAATCATTCTGTTTTCAACCTTGGGATGATAATACCAGTTTTTCTAAGCTTCTAAGGTTATTATGAGGATCAAATATGCTAATACAACAGTGCTGTATGGATATGTTAGCATGAAGCCAGAACATCTGATGTATTCTTGTTTTATCTTGCCAGCAGTGGTGTCATCTATTTGAAGGTGGACCAAGCAGTGGAGAGAATTGCAATTCTGTATCTTATAATAACAAAGATATCTTGGTCATAAGATCTTAAATAAATTCTGCGAAAAGGTGATTGTATTAGAGTTTATAATATCAAAGCAAGGCAGTATCGGGTATCATTTTTTAAAAGTACATATTAAGAAGCTTAGAAAAAAAGTAGATATTTTAGAAGGGATTGTGACTCATAAGGATGACACATGATAGGAAAATGAAATTCTGATGATTTACTTATGAAAAATTTTTTGGTTTCTTATTGAGACAGGGCCTCTCTCTCACTCAGGCTGGAGTGCAGTGGTGCAGTCACAACAAACTGTAGCCTCAACCCGCCTGGCTCAAGTGATCCTGTCACCTCAGCCTCCTGAGTAGCTGGGACCACAGGCATGCGCCACTACGCCTGGCTAATTTTTTTTTTGTAGAGACAGGGTCTTGCTGTGTTGCCAGGGCTGGTCTGCAACTCCTAGGCTCAAACAATACTCCCACTTTGGCCTCCCAAAGTTCCAGGATTACGCATGTGAGCCACCATGCTTGGCCATGAATTTAATAGGAGAGAGAGGTGTATGGACAAGGTGATTTATTTTAAAAAAGACACTATTCACTGTATTTATGTAGACAATTCTCTGGGCATAAAGTATGTGAATAATATTTTAAAAATCAAGGAAGGGGCATATACTAAGGAAAAATACAAAAGTGGCTTTTAATTAAAATGGATTTGGTGACTTTCCAGTAGTAGAATTGGCTTTAATAAACTATGCATTTAACAGAACATACTTCAAAGTTAAAAGAATATCTACTAGCTACTCCCTCACTCTATGACAGAAAGAATTCGCATGAAGGTTAAGGTATGATAGTGTCAGAGAGGCTAAAACTGAGAATTGGCCAACATTTTTGAAAAGGTTAAGGCAAAAAAACAAAAATGGGTTAAAGGCAGGAGAAAGAATTTTCTTTTTGAAGTTCATCTAGAATTCAGAAGAGATAAAGCCATTGATTATGGAAGACGGAAAAACCTCCTTAAAGCTAGTCTTACTGGAAATGTATTAGAGAGACCAAATAACAGTCATCTGGGATAATTGTAGAAGGTAAAAGTTGGGCTTTAAGTGTCTTTGTTTCTCCCATTAATATTTAATACATTTAGTGTAGCTGACATGCTTGCATGAACATCTAAGTGTGTTATAGCTGTCCTGATTTGAGTTTAAACTTCATTTCGTATTGCTCTTACTAGGATTTACCAGCCATATTTTACAGATTTGTAGTAATATCAAGTGCTGAGAACTAGAATAAGAGGAAAATTCAAAGAGCAAAACTACAAATGTATCTGCCTTTATTCTCCAAACCATTTCTAATTATTTGGAGTATGATGAATGAATCAGACAATGATCTTGGGTATAGTTTTTCAGATATCTGTTCTCAAACAGTGTGGGATCTACCAATTAGAATGCTAATTGGGTGCTAAAAATAATATTCATAGTAAATCTGCTTTCTGGTTTTATTTTAAGACTTGGGTTTTTAAAGTTTTCTCCATCCTTGTTTGGAAGTACTCATTCTGTGAATTTATATAGAAGTAGCATTTCTGGCCAAGTAGAAAAAACAACTAGTTGGTTTATTTTCCTAGAAAACTGCCAGATGCTTTCCTAGAGATAAAGCATAATCGAGTTTATTTAAAATTGAGTTAGAGACTTCCTTGTGTAAAATTGACTTTAAAATATGCATTTAACAAACCATATTTCAAAGTTCTAACTAGCTACTTTGTCCCTGACTCCCTGAATGAAAAAGCATTCATATAAAGTTTTAGATGTCAATTGAATTAACTTGTAACCAACTTCCACTGGGAAAATATATCATTAAGTTTCTTGCTGTTGTTGTTGACACTGTTCCTGAAAAATGTATTTGAGAATTATAAAGGCGGCATAGTTCGTGTTAGAACATTGCCAATAATAACCTTCAATTCTGTATGTATGGGGGTGGGAAATATGTATACATCTATTTAGGAGGATTATTCTTGTCATGACTATTAGAGATGAATCACAACAGCAAAAACAAAAAAGACAGTTATGTATCCTGAATAGAAGGTAAAAATAACACTGGACACAGTTTCTTGAACTCCTGGCCTCAAATAATCTTCCCATCTTGACCTCCCAAAGCGCTGGGATTGCAGATGTGAGCCACTGGCGCCCAGCTGGGACATAGTTTCTAAAAGTCATTCCACATGGCTGTTGAAAAGTCTTGTCTTAAAAATAGTTGTTTTCTGATAATATTCCCATATAATTGACATTATATTGTTTTGCAACTAAGCTGTGCTGGAAGGACCCATTGTCCACCCAAGAGAGGAAGAGCATCGAAGTAAAAAGGCTATAATGATCAACACATCAGAGCTAAGAGTCTCTTATGTAAGGAAGGTGAAGAAGGCTGGTGATGCAAATTGTGGCATTAGAGGTGGGGCTGGAGGTATAGATTTGGCAAGCCATCATATGCAGTAAACATCACAGCTCTTTTCAAATTATTTTTTTCAAATGAATATTTTCTTTAAGAAGAGTTTTGGGTTAATAGAAAAATTTATGTGGGCAAGTGCTAAAAAAATAGAAAAATTACAGAGTCCCTATATATGCCACACCTGTTTTTGCATTTATTAGTATCTTATATTAGTATGGTATGTTTTGTTAATAAAACAGTACTTTTACAATATTACTAATTAAAATCCATATTTCATTCAGATTTTTGTGGTTTTTAGCCTACTGACCTTTTTCTATCCAGGATCATATCCAGGATACCACATTATATTTTATGGTCATATCTCTAGGCTCTTCTTAGATGTGACAGTTTCTCAGACTTTATTTTTTATGACCTTGACAGTTTTGAGGAGTACTGGTTAGGTATTTGGTAAAATGTCTCTTAATTGAGATTTATCTGATGTTTTTCTCATTAAGTTATGTGTTTTTGGGAGAAAGGTCACAGAGGGAAATTACCATCTTATCACGTCATATCAAAGGTGCATACTGTCAGTGACTTATCACTGTTATGTTGTCCATCAACACCTGGCTCTGGCCATGGTTGTCAGGATTTCCCTTTCTATCCTGTATTCTTTTTTTTTTTTGAGACGGAGTTTCACTCATGTTACCCAGGCTGGAGTGCAATGGCGCGATCTCGGCTCACCGCAAACTCCGCCTCCTGGGTTCAGGCAATTCTTCTGCCTCAGCCTCCGGAGTAGCTGGGATTACAGGCACGCACCACAATGCCCAGCTAATTTTTTGTATTTTTAGTAGAGACGGGGTTTCACCATGTTGACCAGGATGGTCTCGATCTCTTGACCTCGTGATCCACCCGCCTCGGCCTCCCAAAGTGCTGGGATTACAGGCTTGAGCCACCGTGCCCAGCCTATCCTGTATTCTTTGTAAGGAAGTCACCATGCATAACCCACACTTAAGGAGTGGGGGGGTTATGCTACAACTCCAGAGAGTGTGTTGTATTATCTACATAAATTATTTGGAACTCATCTGCGTGGTTTGTCTATTATAACCATTTATTTATTCAAAAACTTATATCAGTATGGACTCATTAATAGTTTATACTTCGGATTATAGTCCAATGCTACTTTTTAAATTTTGTTGCTCAAACTGTTCCCTGGGGAACTCTTTCAGTTGGCACCTATGTCCCTTTGACATATTCCTATCATTGTGTGTGTGTGTGTGTGTGTGTGTGTGTGTGTGTGTCTATGTGTCTATGTCTATGTGTTTTGAGTACCTCCTAATTTTCTGTCACTACAAGATGCTCCTGGATCATCATCTATATAGTCTCCCCTAGTTCTATAATTAACCATTTTTTCCAAGGAGCCCTGGCTCTTTTGTTTGGAAATGGTATTAGAAACCAAGCTCTAGGCACTAGGTATACTCATTGTTATTGGGTTGTAGCTGCTTTTGGGCTCTCTCAGCTGACAGAGCAAGGGAATATATATGTGTATACCAACCTATGTATATACACATGTCTATAAATATTTCCATATGTAATAATCTGTATCTATGTTAAGCTTAATATGAATTTAGACTGATGTCTCCAATTCTAATTCATCACATGGATAATTCTAGCCTCATCCTCTTGCTTACCTATAACTCCCCATTCTAACAGTGAGAAACTTGGTTGCCATCCATCCACTTAATTGTTAATTTCTGTATACATGTATAACAGTATCAGAATTGTTAACTGGTATCCCCAGGGGCAACAGCTTTATCAACTAGAGCAGCAGTTCCCAATCTTTTTGGCACCAGGGGCTGGTTTTGTGGAAGACAATTTTTCCATGGCCAGCTGTGGCAGGGAGTGTTTTGGGATGAAACTGCCCATGTGTTAATTAGTTGACCTAAGAAGCGTGTAACCTAGATCCCTTGCATAGGTAGTTCACAATAGGGTTTGCACTACTATGAGAATCTAATGCCAACACTAATCTGACAGGAAGTGGAGCTCAGGTGGCAATGCTGTCACCCACAGTTCACCTCCTGCCGTGCGGCTCAATCCTAACAGGCCACGGGTAGTCTGTGGCACAAGGGTTGGGGACCCCTGAACTACAGTACAGTGGTTATGTGTGGCTCCTTTTCCCTTTAGTCTCACAGACTCTGCTCATTTCCAGAGTTACTTAGATCAACTCCCCTCTCTCTTTACCCCTTCAGTGAGGTTATTTCATATATTTGTAATAGAGTTAGATTGTTTTGTCACATTCTGCATTCTTTTCTGGGATCCTTTATGTTCTTCATTATTTTTTGTTTAAATTGCATACATTAAGGTTAACTTTTTGTGCTGTAAAGTTTTATGCATTTTGACAATGATTGTGCCATGTATTTGCTAATACATACTAAAATAGGTTAAGCTATTTTATGTTATTATATTGTATTATTTTATTTACTAGTACGATGCATTGTCAAAACCCATAAAGTAGGGTTTTGAAATATTCCAAGCTATTTTCAGTTACTTAATATTTGACCATTTTTTATTCTCTTACTTTCTGAGACAGGGTCTCACTCTTTCACCCAGGCTGGAGTGCAGTGTCTTGATCATAGCTCACTGCTGCCTTGATTTCCTGGGCTCAAGCAATCCTTCCACCTCAGCCTCCTGAGTAATAGGACCACAAGATGCACACCAACCCACCCAGCTAATTATTTTATTTTATTTTTTTTGTAGAGGTGAGGTATCACCATATCACCCAGGTTGCTTTCAATCTTCTGAGCTCAAGTGATCCTCCGGCCTTGGCCTTCCAAAGTGCTGGGATTACAGGCATGAGCCACTGTGCCCAGCCTTGACCATTTTTTGGATTGGCAATTTGAGTGGTTCAATCAAATATAACTTGAAATTTAAGCCAATCTATTATTTACATGCAGTTACATGAAATAGTTAAAACTTTTGAGTAAGTATTGCTATTATAAAGATATCTCATAATCTTAACTACATAGTTATATTTTTATATAGTTATTAAACACTATGACAAAATCCCTGCAATTTTTTGTGATAAAACAGTCATGTTAAATGGTAATATTCTTTCATCCTCTCCAAATATGTACATTTTCAAAGAAGAATAGATACTAATTCAAATATATCCTACCCAGTGTGATGATTTTAGGCAGTGTTAACAATGAATTAAAAATTTGTAGGCAGTATAGGGAGATTTTGCTTTCCAAAGGGCAAATTTTGCTTCCTTAAGGTTCTTTATATACTACTGTTTCTCTCATTTCCTTTTCTGAAGCCATTTAGGTCTTTTGGACCAACTTAAAGTGATCCTGAGCCACATCTTCTACATGAAACAGGGTTATATTTCTTCACTCAACACATATTTTTGGAGCATCTTCTTCATGTGTAACATTGTGTTACAGGCAGAATTCCAAATTGTAGATCAGCCACCTTCTGGGTAGCTAAAATGCACTTGGAGTCAGTGGCTCCCAGACTACTGAATTTTATGGATCAGTTTTAAAAAATGGCAATTTGTATAGAGTTGTCACCTTTTTATTTTTGTCAAATCAGGACATAACAAATGAACACCAAACAAAGTTTTCACTAGGTTGGATTTGTTTTGTTCCTTCCAAGTGTCTAATTTAAAATTTATACTATGTGCTTTTTTCTAATTAGAATATTTTACATATTTTTCCCTAATCCATTTTTATTTGAAGTGGATTATTCTTAAACACTTTAACTATTATCCTACTCCACAAATGTCAAGATTAGACCTTTAATGAGTAGAACAGATGTCAGGGATTTGACAGTAGTGAATAATCATGTCTATCTCTTGTCAATCTTTTGATTTTAAGTGAGGGAAATGCTGTGGAGAATTGTTTCTTTTGTTGAAAACCAAGATTAGTATATGCTGTGCCATAGTGAATGCCGAATGAATACATGCCAAACAAATAAAAAAAAGAATCCCCCCAAATTCTCATTAATATGAAAATATGAAATCTAGCATGTTGATAACATTGAACTTTCTTAAATAATTCTATAACAAGTTCTCTTCTTTTAGTTTCTTTCCATGGCTTATCTCTTTGCATGAATTTTTCATACTATCTATGTTAACATTTGCTTGTGAAATCAATTAGACCAACTAGAAAAATACAGTTTAATGTTTAAATTACTTTTGATCAAATAGTTTTTGTTTGATAAATTGTATCAAAAAGTACTAATCAGGTTTCTAGGTTTGAAGTTCATTTTCTTTTGACTAATATTTGTATAGAGCCTTTTCTTTGGAGTTTATTACTATTGTCTATAACATTTTCAGGATTTAATTTGGAGAGGGATTTTCTGATTTAGGATATGTAGAGGTCAGATTATGATGTTGTGGCATGTGGACCATATCTTAGAATTGTGTTGGATTTGGCAAGAACTTCATTTACCTTTAACAATTGGCATTTTCTACATTTTATGGATGGAAATAATAAAAATGTGATCTTTGCCCTAATTGGCCAGTGGTAAAATTTAACCTTGGTTTTCATTGTCTTAGACTTTTTCTTAATAAGAAATTTGTTTAAAATTAGTACATTTCTTATTACCATTTTCGTTTTGAACATAATTGTACAAGTAAGCATTTTTTACTGAGCATTCAAGATGTCCCTTTGCTGACCTAGTGATTCTACAAGTCCTATACCATCTGTAATAATCAACAAGACTGATACAATAAAATTTATTTTAGATCTTCAGGATACAAATAAAAGTGAATATATTTATGAAGACTCAGAGATTTATAGAGTTTAAGCAATAAATGATTATTTCATTTTTAAAACCTGTTTTTTCTTTTTATTAAAGAAATACATGTTCATTAAAGAATGTTTTAAGAACTAAAAGAAAATAAAAATTGCCTATACTCTAGTTACTTGGAAATTAGCCACTTTTAACATTCGTCATAGATTTATTTTATGCTATATTGTATTATACTGTTTTATGATTTAAAAGTATGTGTGTATATACGTATATATATATAGAGAGAGAAAAAAATCATATTGTACATTTGGGCTTGTTAGCTTTCTTTTTCACTTAACAGTAGAGAGTAAATTTTTTATCATGTTAATTATTCTGTTACCTCATTCTTAATGATTACTTAGTTTTACAGTGGTTGATAAATCCTCTTTTTGGATGTTTATATTATTTCCGATTAACAACTTCATTTTAACTGTCAGTTCAACAGGAGGTTATGTTTTTGACTTTTTATGAGAAAGGGATGATGAGTAGTTTTGAAGCTAATTCGAGTTTGCAGGGCAGTGCCTCTGGATGTTGGGAGCTATTGCTCTGGGGCATTGCTTCTCTCAGCCCCTCCAGATGCTTGCCTAGCTGGGCTTGAGGCAGGCTGAGGCCTGTTTGTTGTTAGCCAGCTGCGAGAGCAGTGGCCTCAGTAGCGTCAGCAGGAACAGAGCAGGCTTCATCTCTGCCCTTTGTCTAGATTTGGTGCTGGTGTGTTTTCCCTGCTGCTGCCATGTGATGGCTCGTAAGCAGCACTACACACTGGATCTGTAACTCCTTTTGAAAGCTCTATTGTGAGATGCTGCTGCGTTTCAGTGGAGGGGAGATTTTTGCTAGCCTGCTGCTTTTGGTTTCTTTCAAATGTGAATGTACCTTCCTGTAAAGAATCCTGAGTAAGGAAAGCACTAGTTTTGAGGTGACTAAAAAAATGAATTAAATTATCCTTTCCTCCATTCTCCAATGGTGGAACAGTAGTAAAACAGGAAAGTAAGTACTCAGATTTCCTTGCCTGCTCTGCATTATAGTTAATCACCACAGGAGAGGTGCGAAGTGAGAGAGTGAGTGTGGGAATCAGGGAAGATTTCCTAAAGGAAATAATCTTTGAATGAGGTGATAAAGAATAGTAATGGGTTGCAGGAAACACAGAAATATGGATAATGGAAGTGACTCAGGGTTTGTTTGTGTATTCATCCATAAAACATTAGTTGAGGGCCTAGGCTGTACCAGGAGTTATACTAGACTTTGGGTACCCAATAATGAATTAGACATGGTTTCTCCTTTTTAAGAGTTGACAGTCTGGATGGAAGATGGAAAATAGACAAAACATATATATTGGGTTCTATAGTAAAGGTTTCTACAAATAACATGGAAGCTCAGAGTAGGAGTATCATAGTCCAGATTAGGCAGGTTAAGAAAAGTCTTTTTTAGGGGCTGACACCTGAGATGAGACTTGAAGGACAAGTGGGCACGGGGAAGGTACACCAGTTAGAAGAAACTGCATGTGCAAATGTAAGGAAGCTGGATTATACAGGTATTGCAAAGAGTTCAATGTACAGCAAAAGAGAGAATGCACAGTGGGGCAGGATTGGCAAGAAGTAATTGATGAGGGCTTGAGTTAAGACAGTAAGAGACGCAGAGAAAATCAAGGACGATTCCCAGATTTTTACTTGGTTGGTAGTTCCATTCACACTGTATGTTTTCCTTGCAGAAAATAAACAATGAGGGGCAGATTCAAAGAGTAAAATAGTTTGTTCAAATGAGGACATGATGCGTTTGGGGCTCTTATGATATATCAATATAAAAAGTAGAAATCTGAAGCTCAGAAGAGAGATTGGGGCTGCAGGTTCACAGGTGGTAGCCATTAGCAGGGGATGGATGAAACCACCTGGGGGAGAACATGCAGAGTGAGAAGATGGCTGGAAAACACACCAAGAATGAGTGGACAATCAAAGACACTGAAAAGGAGGCAAGGAGTTGGAGGAAAAGCACAGAAGAGAGGAGAGGAGACAGAGATCATCAGTATCAAGTTTCTTGAAAGAAGAAATAAGATAAATTGTTTCACCACTTTTAGGAATAAGGCCATTGGTGATCTTGGTGAGGGTGGCTTCCGGATGAAATAGGAAACTGACCTGAATTTCAGCAGTCAGGGCAGGCATTGGAGGTCAGGGTGGCATGGTTTAAGAATTTTCCTTTAAGAAGCTTGTCTGTGGAGGAAGGAGTGAGGTATGATAGCAGATCTGGGACTGTATGAAACAGGATAGAGAGAGATGGTGGTTTGCTTGTCTTTTTCCCCAAGGTTAAAAAGCTGGAACATTTTAATATTAATGTCAATAAGATATGCATATTATTGATGCTTTGAAATTTATGAAGTTCAACACCTAGGACAGATGACACTCTTGTAGTCATACCTGGCCGGAATGAAGAAATCCAAAATGTACTGTTCTTTTGTAATTGTGACAAAAAAATCACGTATGATGTTTTAGAAAGCATTTTTGCACTCTTGATTTTTCCATGTAATCCTGAAAGAAGACAGCACATAAGAGGTGAATGAAAAAGGCCCTGGGCAGCTGAGGTGGTGGAGCAAATTTCCTCTAGATTACCCACTGGTGAACAATTCAGGCCCTTGCACAGAGCCCACTCACTTCCACACAACTCTCACCAGCCAGGTTGTCTGATATCTATATCCATTACAGAGGAGGAGCAAGGAGGAGCCGCATGGGTGCGGGCAGGCACACTGATGCCCAGGAGAAGTGTTACCCAATATGCTGATGACAAAGGAGGGACAGACACATCAGAAAATACCTCCAAAAGGAATAATAATGCTAATAAAAGCTCAAAACTTGTGTAGGGTTACCAGACCCCTCTGTAATATCTGCTGAAGGTATCACTATGTTTTAGCACAGTACAATAATTGATATTTTAAATGAATGCTCCATCAAGAAATGTTTAATACTAGGTATACTACGTTTTAAGATGTGAACAAGAAAATGCCAACTGTGTTTTACAGTTTGATATTAAAATAAAATTTTAGCAATTAAAGTGCTAGCTGAGACTTTTCCTAAAGGGCCTCAATCTGTTACTATTTGTACAGCATCCAAGACTTAGTGCTTTTTACATAAATTGATAACAGATAGTGCCGTGATGTGTAGAAGATACAGAAAACCTGGTTATAGATGAAAGGAATGCCCAGAAAGCTATATCAGTTCAAGTTTACATTTCCATAGCACATTTAAAAAATTATTTTCAATCTGTGTTGTCCTATGAGATCATAAAAAGGTTAATAAATAGAATTTTTTGAGAATAAATAACCCCATTCTATTTTGAAACCTGGAAAACAAATTAACTTTATTAGCTTTCCAGTAGCAAATATTCCTCTTTTAATTCTAAACTGTAGTATTATCCTTTCAATACATTCAATTGAAATAGTAACTGATAGTAGAAATTGTTAAAAATCAATCATGAAAATGCCATTAAATTTCTTTAAGCAGTTACAAGAAATTAGAATTTTAATTGTTCTTTGAGAACTGCCAATGAACAAAATCAGACTTTTGTAAAATGAAAGTAAAAATGCCCATGATTGAACTGTGGTAGCCCTGTTGATATTGAGGAAGGATAAGCCTTGAAACCTCTTAAGATCCAAAGTTTCTGACGTGAGAAATGTTTTTGTCTTTTATAAGCAAGAGTCTGAACTCCGGACAATGGCTTAAAATCAAAGTAGTGACCTGGGATGTTGTTGACTGTACAGAAATGTGTTGAGGAGTGATAATCTTTGCCAAAAGGGGGGAGTATTTTTTTAAATTGATCAAAGGCTTAAATCTTCATTATTATTTTACTAACAGTTGGCTCAGTCAGTCTTTGCTACTGTCTTTTATATTGAAATTTACATGTGGGGCATTTGATAAGCCTAAGACAAAGTCACTATGTCAGAAGCAACATACTTTAGTGATTACTGGTGATGACAGGTTGTGACATGTTGTTAGGTGTTTATCAAGGATTGGAAATTCCAATTTGCCATGTAAAAGTACGGTTACTGGTTGAAAACTGCTTATATTCTTTTGTGCTCTGAGTGAAAATTTTCTACAGCAGCTATGTTGAAAAATGCTTTTTAAAGGGTTGAACTCTCATGCCTGTAATCCCAGCACTTTGGGAGGCTCAGATGGGAAGATCGCTTTAGTTTATGAGTTTAAGACCAGCCTGGGCGGCATAGTGAGACCTCGTCTCTACAAAAAATAAACAAAATTATTCAAAAATGATGGTGCATACCTGTGGTCCCAGCTGTTTGGGAGGATGAGGTGTGAGGATCGCTTGAGCCCAGGAGGTCAAGGCTGAAGTGAGTTGAGGTCATGCCTCTGTACTTGAGCCTGGGTGTCAGAGCGAGACCCAGTCTCAAAAAAAAAAAAAATAAATAAATAAATAAAAATAAGGGGTTGAACTAGGAGTTAAAATGAGGTAGGAGCATAAGGCAAAATTCTAATTGAGGGACATAAGATAAAAAGGTGTCATTCTTAAAAAATGTTATATGTGTATAATTTGATGTTATAGAATAGACCGGCAAATACTGTAACTTTATCACCGATCTTTCCTCTGTACGTGGATACCATTTTGAATTTTATTTTTCCTGTGTATGTATTTTTTTTCATATAAATTTTTGCTCCAAGATGGAAGTAAACAATATCACCTTACTTTTGTTTTCCACATTACAATTTTTAGAGACATTTCCCAAGGACTGTCTTATTTATTAATAAGCAATTCAGGTATACTGGGGAAGACAAGTATATTATTGTTGTTTTCCAAATGAAAGTACAGGTAAAAGAGAGTTCAGTAACTTGATTAAGATCTTGTAGCTAGTGTCAGGACCAAACTCTTTCTTACTTATACTTCATTGTCTTTTAATCATAGCACATTATTAATGTGGAAATTGATTGATAAAGATTTTTGTTGGAAGTTTTAATGAACTTTTAACTTGAAAATTTAACTTGTAGACATGTTACTCTTGGAAAAGATGACTTAAGTAATCTAAACTGAAAAGACATAAGAGCTGGAAATTCTATATAGACCTTGAATATTTCAAAATTTTGCTTAAAAACTGCTTAAAATGTTCTATTATAGCCAAGATAATCACAGTGCTAGTATTCATTCTCTACTAGACATAGGCACTACATTCATTGTAACCAACTAGTGTTTAATAGAAGTATAATTGGGAAAGAAAGAAGACTTAAAGTTACTTATATGTGTAACGGGGCACTTACTAAGAATTTACTAGGCTGGGCACAGTGACTCATGCTGTAATTAAAGCACTTTGGGAGGCCATGGTTGGGTGGATCTCTTGAGGCCAGGAGTTCAAGACCATCCTGGGCAAGATGACAAAGCCCCGTCTCTACAAAAAAATCCAAAAAAAGAGCCGGCATGGTGTCATGTGCCTGTAGTCCCAGCTACTCAGGAGGCTGAGGTGGATCACCTGATCCCAGGAGATAGAGGTTGCAGTAAGCTGAGATTGTGCCACTGCATTCCAGCCCAGGTGACAGAGTGAGACCCTGTCTCAAAAGAAAAAAAAAATTACCATAACTTGATAAGAAAATGAAATTTTATTGTTCTATAGCATTAAGAGAAGCATACAATCCATCCCTGGGGATTGGAGACTGTCCACTGCATTCCTAAATAATGAATCCTCCTTATTCCCAGGAAGTTAAATAGGCTCTTGGATGGTCCTAGAATTCATAGCCCAGGCTTTTAGGACCATTCTGCACCCAAAGCCTTTGGGGGAACAACCAAACCCTACTGCTGTTGAAAGATATTAGGAAAGAAATGAGGGTTGTCTTTAGAAGATTGGCCAATCTCTCCCAGGAAAGAAAGAAATTTCCCAGAGAGAGGAAGTCAAGGATGGCCTGTTTTTTTTGTGGGTAATAGTACTCTACTGAAGCAGTGTCTTGGAGGTCCTAAGGGTAGGTATGGCTATATGGGTGTTTGTTAGGGAGGACTGAGCACTGAGACCATGATTTTGATATCCATGGCGAAGGTCCTTATAGATAACTTGGTACAGAGGCTGGGGGAGGTTAGCATGGAGGGTAAGCAGTGGATGCTACCAGTGGAAAGAAGTCACCTTCAATAGAACCATGGGGTTTAGACAATGAATGTCGTCTCTAGGGGGACTGCCATGGACAAGTGACTACAGGCCTTGCCTACTTTTTCTCCATTGCATCACGTTTGAGGTCCTCATACCACTCAAGGGGCAAGAGGAGAGCTCTTAGGCATGTCTGATATTTAAATTTCTTACTGATGTTATTGACTTTTTGCTTTGAAGTCTGAACTGATTTGAATTTAAAAAATGAAAATATATGACATTTTTTGTTTCTTGAGTCTGGTGGAACAGTTCATAGCTTTTTGTGCATACTTTCATTCATATACACATGTATATGTTACTGTATACTGTATACTTCCCTTTAATACCTCTGTGGTCTTTACATATCCACCCGGAAATGTCATCAGCCACATCTGACAACCTAGAAAATGCTAACTCATCATTCAAAATTCATGTCAAATATTAGTCTTCCTTTTTGAGATGCAGGGAATAGGGAGTCTAAAAATAATTCTTGGCTTCTTAATTTGTGATATAGAGATATTGCTTGCCTTGCTTAAATCACAGCTGGTTATGAGGATTGAATGAAATGACTAACCTTAAAGACACAGAAAGTAGTTAAGGTTGGGAAAGTCATAGTAGCAAAAGTGTGGTGTGAAGAAATTTATGCATGGGGAGAAAGCCTGAGGGAGATCTGTCTCAAAGAAGCTGAGGATTTTTCTTTTTTGATATATGTGGTGGAAAGGAAAATAGCTAAAAATATTTACTTCATGTGAGACTAGATTTAGGGGAGGATATTAACACTCAGGAAGAGGACTTTTAACATAATGAGGTGGTTAAAAGGAGACAACTTCTCAATAGACGAGGGAGGTATTTTGAATGGATTTTTGGAAATGGTACACAAAATAAATTTTATTGAAGAGTGAAAGAGCTGGACAGACAGGAAAATCATCGTGGAGACTAGTAGTTTGTGAGGGTGAAAATCATGAGTAGGCTTAAAAGTATAGTCTCAAGACAGAAAAAAAAGGGCTACTTTGGAAGTAGAGTTTCTAATTCCAGGAGGTAGCCCTCTACTGACGTAAGCAGAGTATGATTTAGTATGTGAAGGATGGATGGATGGATGTACCAGGCTCACTTCCCAGAGGGAAGGGGCTATTACTAGATTGTTTAGCCTCTTTACATGCTTGTATCATTGCTTTCAAAGCTTTGCTGAAGAAATGAATGAAATAGCTTGTCAAGTATTAGTAAGATATTTTTAGCTGGGGTCTCTTTCTGTTACCCAGGCTGGAGTGAAGTAGTGTGAACATGGCTCATGGCGGCCTCAACTTTCTGGGCTCAAGTGATTCTTCCATCTCAGCCTCCTGTATAGTTAGGACCAAAGGCACGTGCCATCATACCTGGCTATTTTTTAACTTTTTTGTATAGTTGGGGTCTTACCATCTTACCTAGGTTAGTGTTGAACTCCTGGACCCAAGGGATCCCCTGTCTCAGCCTCCCAAACTTCTGAGAGTACAGGCGTGAGCCACCATGCCCTGCTGACAAAACTTTTTATTTATTTATTTATTTTTTGCCTGATTCCCCAGCAACAAAACTTTTGATTCCTTCCTTATAATAGTTTCTTTTTAAATAACTTGGACAAGAAATGTTTGCACAGAATCTCATTGATAATGTGCTTTAACTTGAGTATGAAATAATCTCGAGTCTACTGTTTTCGTTTTTTAATGAAAATGAATAATCATTTATATTTTTTACAGATACTCAACTTATTTTGGAAGCTATATGTTATTTTCATCAAAAATTCTTAGCTTACAGAATGTCCACTACTTAGAATTTCCTATTTTTAAATATATTTTAAGTATGTCTCTAACAAATAATCATCACGAAAGAAAAGAGGTTACATTTATTGCAGTCCTGCTATGTGCTTTATGCATGTTATTTAGCTCTTTCAAGAACCTTTCAAGGAAGTGATACTATTTTTATTTTATAGACCTGGATCATGAGATTTAGAGAGATGATGTAAAATATAGCCAAGATAATACAGTCTCAGTGAGAAATGGAGCTCAGATTTGAACCCAAGTATTTCCGGAAACAAAGTTTGTCTGAGTCTCACCACATTTCTTTCCAGGGAAAAATATAATTCCATCCTGGCTCTATTATTATTTATAGCCAGAAACTGACCACCTCTCACTGTCTCCACGGCTAACATTCTGGTCCAGACTTCTCTGATGTTTTCTCCCTCTTACTTTAACATGTCCTAGTTGTTTTCCCTGCTTCTCTCTTTGATCCCTGCAGTTGATTTCTAATAGCTATGTAATCCTTTAAAAATGTAAGTCAGGTCATGTTACTTCTCTGCTCAAAATTCTTCCATCACTCCCCATTTCACACGGAGAAAATACAGAGTTCATACAATCTGGCCCCCATTTCTTTCTTTTTGACCTAATCTCTGACTTCTTCCCCTTGCTCATTCCTCTCTAGCATGCCAGGCACATGTCTCCCTGGATCTGTATGGCTAATTCACTTACCCCTTCAGGTCATTACTAATCTCTCATTTTTACAATGAGGCTTACTTTGATCCACTATTCAAAACTGCAACCCCAGTGGGACTTAAGATGCAATAATTTAGGATTTTCGGGACTTTGATTATATGCTTCAAATTTCTAAAATTCTCTGCTTCTATGGTCAGTGATAACTACTTTTTTCATGTTGAAATATAGAATTAGAATATATCTAAAACACCAAAAACATATATTCATAAGTAGAATAGTAAAGACACGCATAGTGTTTTCTAATCATTGACTGTATCTCATTGTAAGAAATACATTTTATTGTGATCCCATGTATCTATATAAAATGGAAATAAAAGTTTTATAAAATACTTAGCATTTCTGTGTGTTATTTTTTTTGTTGAATTCTATTCCTTTCTTTTCCATTATGAAAATATGTTGGTCAAGTTCTGCAAAACTTATTTCACAACTCATTTATTGGTTACAACCTATAGTTTAAAAATACTGGGCTATTGTGCTTCAAATTCCATTAATTCAGGAGATATGATTTTTTTCCATTAACTTCTTGAAAACATACACCGCCGGGCGTGGTGGCTCAAGCCTGTAATCCAGGCACTTTGGGAGGCTGAGGTGGGTGGATCATGAGGTCAAGAGATCGAGACCATCCTGGTCAACATGGTGAAACCCCATCTCTACTAAAAATACAAAACATTAGCTGGGCCTGGTGGCGCGTGCCTGTAATCTCAGCTACTCAGGAGGCTGAGGCAGGGGAATTGCCTGAACCCAGGAGGTGGAGGTTGCGGTGAGCCGAGATCGCGCCATTGCACACCAGCCTGGGTAACAAGAGCGAAACTCCGTCTCAAAAAAAAAAAATACATACACCGCAAAGAGTGACGATAGAAAAGTCACTTATATTTTTGAATTACTGGCATGTAACTATTAGTGCATTTTGCATATTCATTTTGATTAACAAAAGTAATATAGATTAGGTTGTATAAATATATAATTAAATAATTATAAGTGCTTATTTTGTTAGTATTAAATGCTAGTGGTAGAACTCTTATGTTAGAAGTGGTTTTTTCCATCCAATGGATCAGGAGATTTCTTTTTTCCCCCTAATTTCCAAATTTCAGTTTTTTAATTTTCGATTGATTGGTGCTTATTTTCCTATCTTTATTAGATACTGAAAGTGAAGAAAAATATTCAATAATAAAAAATTTATGCTTTATTGTTTTAAAGTATCACAATAATAATTAATATATAATCCTACATAGCTTATTGTACATTTGTTTATTAGTATCTTAATTTTTAGCACTGAAAACATTAATAGATATCTCTACAATATTCTCTAATACAATGTTCTGTAAATTTGAAATTTTCTAATATAATTTTTCTTAAAAGTAGGAAGTATATATTTGAAGCTTATCTTTTACCATTGTCCTCTTACATGTAATGCTATTGCCATATTAAATTTGGCCTGTCCCTCCCTCCTTCCCTACTTCCCTTCCTTCCATTCTTGCTTCCTCCTGCCTTTCTGCCTTCTTCCTCCCTCCCCCTTTTTTTCCGCTTTAACTACTATTTTTGAACACCTGCTATGTGCCATGTGTAGTAGTGGGAAAAAAATAAATGACTTGCCGTCACTGAACTTAAACTGGATACTAACAGTCCCAGTTATGAAAGTGAAAACAGAAATCTTTATGATTATTTATAAAGTCAGAGGCAGTGGCTGAACATTGTGGCTCATGCATGTAATCTCAGCACTTTGGGAGGCTGAAGTGGGTGGATCACCTGAGGTCAGGAATTCAAGACCAGAATGGCCAACATAGTGAAACCTTGTCTTTACTAAAAATACAAAAATCAGCTGGGTGTGGTGGTACACTCCTGTAATCCCAGCTACTTGGGAGGTTGAGGTGGGAGACTTGCTTGAACCAGGGAGGCAGAGGTTGCAGTGAGCCAAGATTGTGCCACTGCACTCTAGGCTGGGCCACAGAGCGAGACTCTATCTTAAAAAAAAGAAAGTCAGAGGCGGAATCAGATTCTATGAAGAATTAGAAGAACTGTCAGAAGACACTCTTTAGTCTTCATATTTTAAAGATGCAGAAACTTGTAGATTAAATGATGTGATGAGGTTACAGCCAAAACCCAAGCTGGTTTCTTGACTAGTGCTCTTTCCCTACCACCTCTTCTTTTTTGACTAGGATATTGCCTGCCCAGATCCCATGTTGTCATATATTTTTACATGTGGTTTGTGCTGTCAAAGATCTCTTTTCAAAATGCAAACACTCAGCCATAGACTTCTACCAGTATTGGTTTTGTTACTTGAAATTATAATTGGAACAGTTAGAGATGCGTCAGTGGAAAGGCAATGAAAGAGGGCCATTAAGTGCTAATAAATGCCCTTCCTCATGGGAACGGAGATCTTTTCTTTTCTAACTATTTGAGCTCTTTTCACTGGTACTTTTAAGTGGCTAGAAATAACACTTGCCACATGCTTGTGGAATACTCTGGATGTCAGGGGGTTCATTTTATTCTGTATTTGAATTGAGCACACTGCAGTTGGAATGTGTGTTGACTCTTTTGTTGATTTAAGCATTCATTCCTTGTTTTGCATTAACCTTTTCTCAAAGACAGAATAGTGAGAGCACTTAGAGAATGAAGTCTTTAGGTAGCTGATGACTTCCCAAGAAGCAGATGAAAAGGTTAAAATTATAAGTGTTTATGTTGATATTATTTTCCTTTTCATAACACCCTAAAATCTAGATACAGTAGTCTTCCCTTATCTGAAGTTTTACAGTCTGCTGTTTCAGTTACCCATGGTCAATTGCGGTCTGAAAAGACTAAATGGAAAATTCCAGAAACACATAATTTATATTTTAAATTGCGTGTTATTCTGAGTAGTTAGTTAAATCTCTCACCATTCTGCTTTGTCCCACCTGGGATGTAAATGATCTCTTTGTCTAGCATATCCAGATGGTATCCACTATCTGCTTGTTAGTATTGTAGAGTCAGGTACTATCAGGTTTCAGGTACCCACTAGGGGTCTTGGGACATGTCCCCTGCAGGTAAGGGGGAGCTACTGAACAATGTGACAAATTGAATATAGCCTACCCTAAAGCTACATGCTTATCTGTGGCTAGCAAGAGATAATTACTACTTGTTGATACAGGGATATATTAGCTTTAGAAACAAATTTAGGTAAATAATTAATAAATGAGTTCCAGAATAACTTTCCAATACTAAAAATGATAATGATAGTAATGATGATGATAATGATAATAGCAGCTAATATATTTGACTACTTATTATGTGCCTGTAAGGCTGTGCCTTACAGAAATGAGCAAGATGGTCCTGTCCTAAGAGAGCTTACATAGGAGAGGATGTGACTTGGGCTCCTGGTACTTTTGGAATAAACAGGAGGGACATCTAAATATGTTGGCATATCAGGAAATGTTTCCCACAGGAGGCTGTGACAACATCTGTCTTTAAGAGTGAGTTGGGTAAAGAAAGAGGCATTACACAAAAGCTTCTGTGTTTCAGAGTCAACATAGAAGTATGAAATTAGTGTGAAATCACTTGGGAGCCAGCTGTTCGGGGAATAAAAAATTTGTATGGGGGAAACATGGATGCAGCTTCTAGAGAGTTAGAGAGAAGCTGGATCCAAGAAGCCACTTAAATCTTTCCTGGTTAATTGGAAAATCTGATTCCATTCATTTTAAATAAACAAGATGTGACCGTGGTGCTCTGTTCTGTTTTAGTGGAGAAACCAACCTACACTTTTTTTGGCTTCCAATTAAATACCTCATTTCTCCCCCCAACATCTTTGCACGCACGCGTATGTGTGTGTGTGTGTGTGTGTGTGTGTATGCACGTGTGTGTGTGTGTGTGTGTTTTGAGATGAAGTCTCGCTCTGTCACCCAAACTGGATTGCAGTGGCGCAAACTCGGCTCACTGCAACCTCTGCCTCCTGGGTTCAAGTGATTCTCCTGCCTCAGCCTCCTGAGTAGCTGGGATTACAGGTGTGTGCCACTATGCCTGGCTAATTTTTGTGTTTTTAATAGAGACGGGGTTTTGCCATGTTGGCCAAGCTGGTCTCGAACTCCTGACCTCATGTGACCCACCTGCCTTGGCCTCCCAAAGTGCTAGGCTCATGCCTGACCTCTAACATCTTAAAATAATGAAAACTAAAGGGTACACTATTGGCTGGGGAAGCTCACTTCTACCCTATCCATGCTCCTTTTCCAGCCTCCTGCCAAGGAGCTGGTAATGTATATTCAGGACCAAGGACAGTAATTGGGTCCCATTGCTTTATCTGAAACCTTAGTAGGGGAGGGGTTGAAGTGGGCTGCCCAGACAAGAACTGCCCTTGTCATCACGTAAGTGTTCTCTTGCTGTTGCTTCTTCTCACTGGCTGGTTTGTCTTCTACAGGTGGACCTTTCTCAGTCACTGCAGTGTCAAAGTTAAGTCTGAGATTCATGTATGAGCTTCATGGAGAGGGGCAAGGGAGGCCTTTCAGCCTCTTTGGTACCAGGCTTTAGGGCTACCTCTTACCTCGGCCACATAAAGATTCCATGTGGTCCAGCCTATGTTTCTAGGGTTGGAAAAGGAATGCATTGAAGTTTGAAGCTAAACCAGCTCAGTTTGTCTTTTCCACATACATTTATTTTAGAAACTCTGCAGGAAGAGGTGGCTAACAGGACTGAATGTTTAGCATTCTGAGTTTTATTTTTTGTTGATCTATAATACATATTCTCAATTTGGGTGATATTTTCCCTAAGGGGGCAAAATTGGTTCTTGGGGGACAAAAAGAATCTTACTCTTTTTATGTTTAAAGCACAGATGTACGTAGAGCACATATGCCAATATATAGTATATCTATATATTGATAGATATATATAATATAGTTTAATATAGATGATATTAAACTTAATAGGGGAAAATTTTATGGGGGGAAAAAGCAGATAAGTTTTATTAGGGGAACCATAAAGAAAAGAAGGTTGGAAAACACTGGCTTAAAGCGTTGTCTGTCTGTCTTTCTCTCTTTTTCTTTGTCTCCTTCCTAGGTAGTACAAGGCTGGTTCCAGTGACCTATAATGTCATCACTATCCTAGGCTCTTTGTCCTTTTCTGATCTGCCATTCTTAGCACATAGCTTCCATCTGCAAGATTGCCTTGTGTTATTAAGATGGTTGTTGCAGGGAGACAAAAGAAGAGGAAGGGTAAAAGGTACATATTAACTAAATCAGATCCTTTGATAGGAACTATGCTGATGTCACTCAGAACCTCTAATTACATCTTACTGGCTAGAAGTTAGCCATGTGGACGCCCCATTTGCAAAGGAGGCTGGGAAATGCAGATTGATTTGTCTATTAAAGTTGGGCACATTGTCATTCCCAGCAAATAGGATTCTGCTAAAGAAAGGGAAAATAGGTATTAGGTAGGCAGCCAACGATCTTTTTACTAGTGCTTTTTGCCATTCGTTTTTCTGGCAGCCAACCAGGGTAAGATATAATCTGTGATTTGGAAAAAGTGAAAGCTAAGTGCCTTTATTTTATACCAGGACTTTTTCATCTGGTGCTTTAAATTCTTGAACAAACTGACTTAGTGAATAAGCAAAAAAAATGGATTAAATACTAAGGCATTAAGTTCTTGAGCATGTTTCCTGGTGGGGACAACACTTAGTATTTTAAACTGAGAATTGCATTCTTTGCACAATTTATAGATCTCTGACTCAGAAACTTTTGCATTCTAAATGTTTTAGTGGGAACCATTAATTATTGATTATTTAGATTGAATGAAAATATATTGTTTAGAAATTTTGAATTTTGTGAATAAAAGGAAAATATTGGGATTCTTGAAGATGTCAATAAAAAATAAGTAAAAGCATTTTGTTTCCTCCAATTGAATTTGTGAATATGTTTTTCAAATAAAATTATGATGGTATTTACTTCATATTATAGAGTAGCTGACAGCATCAAAATGTGATTCTTTGCAAATCTATAAGTACTAATATTTTTAATATATGCCAATACTTTAGAGGAAAAAGTAAGCTGCAGTAGAAATTTTTCAATTAAATCTGTAGATTTGGTAAAATCACTTCCTTTAGCGATTAAAATGGCATTGTAATGGTTGGCAAAGCTTCCGGATTTGGACACTAAAGTACAGAGCTATTTTAATAGCACCAGTGTGTTCAGGGTGTGGAATTGGATTCTTGACCTCAGTGCTTCTTGGAGCAGGGGGTGGCAGTATTTGTGTGATTTGTCTGTCTCTCTATCTCCTTTCTTTTCTCTGTTTCCCTTTTCTTTTGTTTCTTTTTTTGTTGGATTAGCACATTGAAATATTGTGAGATAGTAGTCCTATAGGGATTATTTTGGTGCACATATTTTTTTTTTTTTTAAGACAGGATCTCACTCTTTCATCCAGGCTAAAGTGCAGTGGCATGAATATGGCTCACTGCAGCCTCGACCTCCTGTGCTTGAACAATCCTCCTGCCTCAGGCTCCTGAGTAGCTGAGACCACGCCCAGCCAATTTTTAAAGTTTTTTTGTAGAGAGAGGAGTTTCGCTATGTTGCCCAGGCTGGTCTGGAACTCCTGTGCTCAAGTGATCCTCCTTCCTTGGCCTCCCAAAGTGTTGGGATTACAGATGTGAGCCACTGTGCCTGTCTGAAAAATGATAATAAATACTTTGAAAATTAAGTTTTAAAAGAGATTTCTCTGTTTTGAAGGAAAAAAATTTTTAAATATATTGGTTTTTGGATCTTTAAAAATTTTATTTTCTTCAAATTCCATTCCATGTCTTTAGACAGAGTCAATAATATTTGCCCACCTAATATTCTGTATTTTGTAATTTGGTGGATACATTTGGATCTTAAATCTTCATAATAAAAATATTAATTTAAATGACCCCAGCAAATTATTGGTCAATTGAGAGTCATCCTGCCTATTCTTTTTGTTCATATAATGCCTTGTAGCTGTCTGCCAGTTTCGAATTAGATATAGGATTGTTTTCCTTCCATGTTAAGGAGCAATGCTGAATCTTCTTGAAAGGGTATGTAGGAACTGTAAAAGATTTAGTGCCTAGGCACTGAAGGAGGCTCAAGGGAGCACACAGGGGTGAGGGAGCAGACAAACGTGTTGAGAGCTTAAGTAGAGTCATGTGGGAGTGGAGGGTATCTCAAGAAGACTCCCAGAGAAGATGACATGGAGCTGAGTGTTGAAGATTAAGGGGAAATTGGCTAGGGGGACCGGGATGTGCTGGACATCTAGTCTGAGAGCACAGATGCACACAGATGTCTTCTTGAGACTTACACTAGAGGACAAGGCTTTATTTCTGCTTTGTTTACTCTTCTATCTCCAGTGTCTAAGGCTTCTTTTAGCTTGTAGTAGACACGTAATGCACATTTGTTGAAATAATAGGTTAAATTGATTGTAAGGAGTTCTATGCCTCTGATGTAGGATTTCACTGGGGAAGTTTTCAGAAATAAAATATTTTGTGAGTGATACTAAGGTTTGCATTTCATACCAAAGATAATGGGGAGTCATTCAGTGAGCTAAAGTCTGGAAATGATGTCATGGAACTTATGTCACTGTTAAAGTTGGATTGGAGGGTGCTCAAATTAGATGCAGGGAAATTAGTTGTGAGATTAGGGTACCAGTTTATATGAGAGTTGGTGGCAGTTGGAGTGGTAATCAAAATAGACAAGAGAGAGTGAATTTAAGAGATATTAAAGTAGAATCAGCAGGACATGGTGACCAACTTGGAGCATGAGGATAGCGGTAGATGGAGGATGGATGATTCCCAGGTGCTTGGTGTGATGTATATGGATGCTGATAATGTAGACTATGATTGGGAATGAAGGAGGAGAAATATTTGGATAGATTGTAATGAATTGAGTTGTAGAGATGTTTGGTTCTAGTCACCTAGTGGAGATGTTTAAGAGGTTAGTGTGACTTTTGAGTTCTAGTGTTTGTCTTACCTCTCTGGTGGCCCCTTTCTATTCTCTCAGTTCCGCTTCTTTCAGGTACCCATTAAATGTTGGTACTTCTGAGAGTCCGAATTAATTACTTGTTTCCACTCTGTTCCTACTCATCTATTCTTTGACTTCAACTTCCTCCTCCATTGCTTACTGTCAAATTATTGTCTCCAGACAAGACTTTTATTCTGAGTGCCAACTGTCCAGTCTAAGTGTCTACTTGTTGTTTCAATCTGGATATTCCCCAGGCATGTAAAGACCAATGTGTACAAATATGGACTGCTCATCTTCTTCCCCCATTTCTTTTACAACATAGAGAAAAGTATCAAGAGCACAAATGCTAGAGTTAGACTCCCTAGATTTGAGTCCCATATGTCACTTACTAGCTTTGTGACCTTGTGCAAATTATCTGACTTTTTTGTGCCTCAGTCTTCTCATCTGTGAAGTAAGAATAACGATAGTACCTACCTCAAAGGGTGTTATGAGATCAAACAAGTTAATGTATATAAAACAATCAGATTGGTGCTGGCACATGGTAAGCACTATATAAATATCACTTATAATCAGATCTTCCTTTATTTCCTTTCCTTGTTAATGATACCATTGTTCGACCAGCTACCAAAACCAGAAATGTGACATTTGTCCTAACTCTTCCATATCACTACATCAGAAGGAGATTCATCAGAAGGAAGGCCATGAGAAGGAGATTCCACATCAAAACCATCATTAAATCCTGTCATTTGTCATCTGTCCATCTCTACCATTACTGCCTTGGACTTGACTTTTATTATCTTCTTTCTGATTGACCTAGACTGGCTAGTGATTAGTGACTCATCATCCTGTCTTTGATCTTTCTCTTTTTCAACATTTTCCATATAATCCCCAGTGATTATTCTGAAATGTAAATCTGACCACTTAAAACTCTATAGTGCCTTCCTGTTCTCACAGAAAATAGACAAACACAAACTATCAGTGAAGACCTCCGAGGTCTGTTCTGGCTTCCCTCTCTAGAATCTTCTCTCTTCTCTAGACTCTTCTATCTCATTCTGATCTCTCTTTAATGTTTACAGTTCTATAACGTTTTGTGCTACTCTGGTCTTTCATGTCTTTGAACATTCTGATTCTCTGTGTACTGCCTCCTACCTCATGTTTCTGAGGGAATGTGTTCTCTTTCCAGGTCCACGAGGGGGTGTAGTTTCTTGGGCAAGAACTTCCCAGTGCCATATTTTCTCCCTCTCCCATTCAGGTAAATTTAACAGTTTATGTTTAAATTTCAAGGGCACAGGAAGAAACTAAGAGTCAGTCACCCCAGTGGAAGTTTAAAGGAACTCCTTTCATTGGTCCAGGGTCTTAGAGAAGGTGGGGGTTCTTCCCAGGTTAAAAGTCCCTTTCTTCCACACTCCTTTGGATTCCATGTTTGGATCCATTCCCACATAGTGGGAGCTCTCTTTCCCCTCCTGGATTTACCCTCTGGGGTCCCGCTTCCACACACACACTCTCTCGTGGAAGCTGTCTCTCTTCTTCTCCTGTTTTTCTCTCTCTATTCCCTTCCACTCAGTGTGGAAGCTGCCCTCCTCTCCTGGATTCCATCTTTCTGGATTCTCTCACTCAGTGTGGGAGGAGCTTTCCTTCTCTAGTTTTCCCCCTCTGGGAACCCTTCTCACTCAGTGTGAGAGTGGCTTTTCTTTCTCTCACTCAGCGTGAGAGTTAGCTGCTTCTCTCTCCTCCTTTTTCTCTGTCTGCTTTAAATAAATCACTTTCTGCAAACACTTTTGAGTCTGGCATTTACTTTTACAAGCACACTGCACTGTGGTCTCCTCTCTCATTCTTGAGAGGGCAATAGACCAAGAACCTGGAGAAACGTCCTCTCAGGAGAACTGAGGGCACCCCTGAACCCCAATATAACATTTCTTCTTAGATATTGTTTCTGGCAGCTCCTCCAAATAGGACAGATATTCTTTGCTGTGTGTTGACACTGTACCTTGTGTGGATCTTAAGCATAGTACCTGTTATGCTTATTAGGGTTAATTGCATGTTGTCCTCCTCCAACGCTAAGCTTGTTTTATTTTTTAATAAATCGGCCCCATGAATCAACTTCAGGAAACTATGAGTTATGCCTCCCATCTTCGGTCAAGGGTAGATGTTAAACATTTGTTTACTGTGTAGATTATCTGGTTAACAATCATTTACATCTGTATTGAAGAAACCACCTCTGTAGTTACTTTATTTGCTGCCGGGGGGAATTTTTTTTTTTTTTTTTTTTTTTAGTTTTGTTGCTACAGCTAGTATGCTCTCCTATTTCAGGCTTCCAAAGGTCATTCTTTTCCTAGTGGAACAATAACTATTTTTCCTGGTAACTAAGTTACTAGAAGAGCCAATAAGAAATGTAATCAAGGTGGTTCTTAGACCATAGTGTGGGAATTGTATTCTATTTCTTGTCTAGGAGTGAGGAAGCCATGAAAGAGCATTGACTTAATGCCTGAAGACCAGCTGTTAACACTGCAGATTAACGCTTTATTGAGGTGGGTTGAGAGAGAAGAAAGGCATTTGATTTGTAGCTGTCATGTGGCATCCAGAGGAAAGCACTCTCCCCGACTAAAAACCTATACAGTTCAACCACAAATAAGGCATTTGGGCAATATAACAGAATAAATTTAATAACACTGAATCTTCAGGTTACTCTTTGAAGGTACATTTTGCAGGAAAAATGGCACATACATATTTTATTTTTATATAGATTTAATAGAAAATAAATTAAAAAATATGTAGTCTTAAATCCAAAGCAATACTAAAGGGATAGTCATTATTTTTCCAGCATTAATTTAAAAAATGTTTTCCCATAAAACATGCTTACGGTTTTCCCGTAAAATATGTTTACAGGAGAAAACCTATTGCACAGAAAATGATACAATTCAAGTGCATGATCGTGCTCAGTGGCTAATGAATTACGCAATAGTGTTTGTGTCAGTGCCTTGGTTTCCTGTTGCTGAAGGCAGGCATAAGGTCTTTCCAAACCCTTGCAGGCAGCCAACTCCAAGAGGATAGTTCAAGTGCGGTCTGTGGCTCCTATTTCCAAATTCCATTAGCAAAATGTTAAAATATTATATGTAGGGACTTCGTTTTTGAAGGTAAGGGAATACAACATTATCTGTGAAAACATACTGTGGCTGTTTAATAGCAAAAAAATAGTAACATTTTTCCACAGGCTTTTAAAATTGTTACCATATGTTGCATTTCATTTGATCCATACAACTTGGGCCATAGTTAGGATTATCTCAGTTTAGTAGTAAAAGAGGAGGGTCTGGAGAGAATTTTGCCCATTCATTGGCAGAGCTGATATTCAAAGCAAGGTTCTTTGTTTCTCATTCGAGGACCCATCTCGTTGGCTCACACAGCAAGAGTGTGTTGGGCATATGGTTTTCATTTTGTTAGGCCATCAGAAGGAGACGTATCTTTAGGAAGGCTAGATTAGGTGCTCACTTTTCAGAAGAGGAAAACTTTTCTTTAGCACTTTGTTATATTTCAGAGATGTTGGTGAAGCAGGAGAGACTTCAAAGTAGGAAAATTTGGTTATCAAAATTTTTGGCTTTTGGTGAGAATATATCTGTCAGAAGTAGGGCTAGTGAGAGCTATGAAGGAAACTAGTAACCGTGAGTTAATAAGAAGGGGGTTGGATACTGGAATCTAGTTATTACTCTTAATGCAAAGTTCTGTTTGCTTAATAAAAAAATTTAGAGAAAAACGTTAGATGTATCTGTGGATTTTTAGTCAATGTATAATTATTTGCTATTTATAATGTTGCATATCTTCTATTT
This sequence comes from Sapajus apella, assembly GCF_009761245.1. Lineage (NCBI taxonomy): Eukaryota > Metazoa > Chordata > Mammalia > Primates > Cebidae > Sapajus > Sapajus apella. The sequence continues at coordinate 18,061,741 of NW_022436965.1, read as the reverse complement.
TGCTTTGACAATGTTCACAGGGATTATTACCAAATCTACATATATAAATATATGGTCACAAGCATGAATTGAAACAGGTCTCAGCCTGAAGATATAAAGTGACTAAACCTTTCTTTTTTCTTCTCTCTGTCCTTTCTTCTTTGCCTTTTTTTCTTGAAGAAAATATTTTATGGACTTGTTAAATGGTATTATCCAGGCAATTCATCATTTTTCCTTGGCATTTTATACATCCTAAAATTTCACTCATGGTTCTCATGGCTCAAACAGATGCCCTCCAGCCTTTACTCTGGAGTTTTGCTTTTTTCCCCTCCCTCAATTCAATTTAATTCTCAAATTAACCTCTTTCTTTTTTGGTTAAAAATAAAACAAACAAAACAAAGTAGATGCTTTGTTTATTTTGATTACATTTAAAATGATTGTCAAAGTCATCTAAACTGCAGTTATTCTAATATAGCACATGAAGAATATTAAAAGTATATGAAACATCATTATAAGGACAGTATTGGTCTTTCTGTTTTCTGAACTCCAGTGTAGTTTATCTTCCGTTCTTTAATGGTTTTTATGAGTATGTTTTGTTCCTGTTAGAGTCCAAATTCCTGGCATCTATCCAGCATGAGTCCATCCCCACAGCATCTCCCTAGTACTATTAATTTCTTGATGAATTTTTTTGATGAATGAATGATGCTATTTACTTCAGATGGCATTTTCCAAAGCACATACAAATCTGTAATTGCACTATTTTCTGTTGTAGTCATATACACAGACATTCTAAATGAACTTTGGCCCTTGGAATCAGTGAGAAAATTCATTAACTTAAGGTTGTTCATTATTATTTCCTCTGCCAGAACATATACTAGCACTCGCCAAATAAATTAGTTGTGGTAGGAGAAATTTTGCTTGATTCTATCTTTTTGGCTTTCCATTCCAAATTATCAGTGCAGCTAAACGCTTGGGTTTTGGAGCATTCTCACTGTCCTTTGCCTATTTTATAAGTTGCTGTTTATTGAAATCCCATCTGTGTTGAAGCCCTGTTCTGCCAAATTTTCTAGCATACTCAGAGTATGCCACATGCCATTATTGCCCACTGAATTGTTGAGTAACATATTCTGACTCGAGGCCAGTGGTTTTCAAACCTTGGTGAGCATCAGACACTTCTGGGAGCTTATTAAGAGTACAAATGCTGCATGCCTTCCCCTGAATATGATGAATCTGTAGCTTCAGGAGGGGTCCTGTGTATCTGTGGTTATAACACTTTCTGGTGGGCCTGGAACCACATTTTGAGAAACACTACCATTAAGTAAAAAGTTTATTTTGAATGGAATTCTGTGATGATTCCTCTAAAAGTTGCAAGACATTCTAAATGTGTTTAAAAACTGTGACATAGGTATGTTTATGAATGTTTGACATTGCAGAATCAGCAATAATTTATGTGGCCTTGCAGATGTAAGTTTATATAGTACTTTCGTTGCTGCAGCTTTATTGGCTTAAGTGTGTGTTAATCTGCCATTTAATATGTTCTTTATCAAAACCTCCATTTATCAGGAAAAAGAACAAATGGGGTGAGAACAAACAAAACTCAAATTGCAGTGTTTGTTTTCTACTGTTAATTTCTACAGACAAAATATTTATTTTTACTTAATCCCACGTTTTATGTGTTCTTTTTTTTTAAGACAATAGTCTCGCTCTGTTGCACAGGCTGGAGTGCAGTGGTGCAATCTTGGCTCACTGCAACTCCACTTCCCAGGCTCAAGTGATCCTCCCACCTCAGCCTTCTGAGTAGCTGGGACTAGAGACCCACACCACCACACCCACCTGGCTAATATTTGTATTTTTTTGTAGAGTTGGGTTTTGCTATGTTTCTCAGTCTGGTCTTGAACTCCTGAGCTCAAGTGATTCACCAGCCTTGGCCTCCCAGAGTGCTAGGATTACAGGTGTGGACCACTATGCCTGGCCTTTTGTGCCCTTTTATTGGAGAAAAAAAAAAGTCAGTATATTTAGAATATGCAATCTAATATGCCTTTAGTAATGGTCAGTATATGATGGTGCTAATATTGATCTTGAGGCCAAAGAGAATACTGGGTTTTTTAATCATCAAAAAGAGGTTAAGAATTAATTTCAGTATCAAATTTTTTTTAATGCTGATTCTCTGAAAATCAAAAATAATTGATAATACACAGAAAGTAAGTGCAAAATTTTATCAATTTCAGCCTGATGAATGAATAATATAGTCCAGTGATGTCGTTATGACAATGTACATGGATTTCTATATAACATAATGTCCTCACCCTTCTTTTTTTTAACTTTGAAAATGCTTCTTTTATTAAGATGGGCCTATCTGTTTTTGGATAATGGATACATTGAAAGGTTGAGAATTAAGAAAATTACTGTGGAAATTGGTTTATAAATGTATAGGTGATCAGAATTCCTTAATGCCTTAATCTATGTTTCTTACTTTTTTAGGGACTTTCTCCCCCGAGGGTCGGGCATTGTAACAAGACGACCTCTTGTGCTGCAGCTTGTTACTTCTAAAGCAGGTAATGAATTAAGATGTTTATCACATGGATGAGCACATCCTGTGGCACCTGTTGCCTTCATAGGTGCTGGGTTGTACCAATAGAAATGTTTTCATGATCACCCCACTGTGGGAAGCTGCCCACATTTCTCTTCAGAAGGCTGCCTTCTTCATTGCTCTTTTAAATTGTTTGATTACATTAAAGGGGATATTTTCATATATATAATTTATATTTTATTGCACTTTAGGTTCTGGGGTCCATGTGCAAAATATGCAGGATTGTTGCATAAGTACATACATGGCAGTGTGGTTTGCTGCCTCCATCCCCGTGTCACCTATTTCTGGCATTTCTCCCCCTGTTATCCCTCCCTAATCTCTATACCCCTCTGCTGTTCCTCCCCTATTCCCCAGCAACAGACCACAGTGTGTGATGCTCCCCTCCCTGTGTCCATCAGTTCTCATTGTTCAACACCCACCTATGAGTCAGAAAATGCAGTGTTTGTTTTTCTGTTCTTGTGTCAGTTTGCTGAGAATGATGGTTTCCAGGTTCATCCATGTCCCTACAAAGGACACGAACTCATTGTTTTTTATGGCTGCGTAGTATTCTGTGGTGTGTATGTCTACATTTTCCTTGTCCAGTCTATCATCAATGGGCATTTGGGTTGGTTCCAGGTATTTGCTATTGTAAACAGTGCTGCAATGAACATATGTGTACATGTGTCTTTATAATAGAACGATTTATAATGCTTTGGATATATACCCAGTAATAGGATTGCTGGGTCAAATGGAATTTCTATTTCTAGGTCCTTGAGGAATTGCCACACTGTCTTCCACAATGATTGAACTAATTTACACTCCCACCAACAGTGTAAAAGTGTTCCTATTTCTCCACATCCTCTCCAGCATCTGTTGTCTCCAGATTTTTTAATGATCGCCATTCTAACTGGCATGAGGTGGTATCTCAATGTGGTTTTGACTTACATTTCTCTAATGACCGGTGATGATGAGCATTTTTTCATGTGTTTGTTGGCCTCATATATGTCTTCTTTTAAAAAGTGTCTGTTCATGTCCTTCATCCACTTTTGAATGGGTTTGTTTGTTTTTTTCTTGTAAATCTGTTTTTTTTAGATTTTGGATATTAGCCCTTTGTCAGATGGGTATATTGCAAAAATGTTTTCCTATTATGTTGGTTGCCAGTTCACTCTAATGATTGTTTCTTTTGCTGCGCAGAAGCTCTGGAGTTTAATTAGATCCCATTTGTCTATTTTGGCTTTTGTTGCCAATGCTTTTGGTGTTTTAATAATGAAGTTCTTGCCTATGCCTATGTCCTGAATGTTTTTTTTTTTTTTTGGGATGGAGTTTCGCTCTCGTTACCCAGGCTGGAGTGCAATGGCGCGATCTCGGCTCACCGCAACCTCCGCCTCCTGAGTTCAGGCAATTCTCCTGCCTCAGCTTCCTGCGTAGCTGGGATTACAGGCACGCGCCACCATGCCCAGCTAATGCTTTTGTATTTTTAGTAGAGACGGGGTTTCACCGTGTTGACCAGGATGGTCTCGATCTCTTGACCTCGTGATCCACCCGCCTCGGCCTCCCAAAGTGCTGGGATTACAGGCTTGAGCCACCGCGCCCGGCCGTCCTGAATGGTTTTACCTAGGTTTTCTTCTAGGATTTTTATGGTATTAGGTCTTATGTTTAAGTCTTTAATTCATCTGGAGTTAATTTTAGTGTAAGGTGTCAGAAAGGAGTCCAGTTTGTACTTTCTGCACATGGCTAGCCAGTTATTCCAACACCATTTATTATACAGGGAATCCTTTCCCCATTGCTTGTTTTTGTCAGGTTTGTCAAAGATCGGTTGGTCGTAGATGTGTGGCATTGCCTCTGAGGCCTCTGTTCTGTTCCACTGCTCTATATCTCTGTTTTGGTACCAGTACCATGCTGTTTTGATTACTTTAGCCTTATTGTATAGTTTGAAGTCAGGTAGTGTGATGCCTCCAGCTTTGTTCTTTTTGCTTAGAATTGTCTTGGCTATGCAGGCTCTCATTTGGTTCCATATGAAGTTTAAGGTGTTTTTTTCCGGTTCTGTGAAGAGGGTCTTTGGTAGCTTGATGCGGATAGTGTTGAATCTATAAACTACTTTGGGCAGTATGGCCATTTTCACAATTTGGTTCTTCCTAACCATGAGCATGGAGTGTTTTCCCATCTGTGTCCTTTGTTATTTCCTTGAACAGTGGTTTGTAGTTCTCCTTGAAGAGGTCCTTTACATCCTTTATTAGTTGTATTCCTAGGTATTTTATTCTCCTTGTAGCAATCGTGAATGGCAGTTCATTCTTGATCCTATTTTCTTTATCCAGTCAACTGTTGGTGGGCTTAGATTGATTCTAGGGTTTTGTTATTGTGAGTAGTGCTGCAGTAAACATACAAGTATAGGCCTATTTTTGATATAATAATTTCTTTTCCGTTGGGTAGGGGTTGAACTAATTTACATTCACACCAATAGTTTATAAGTGTTCCCTTTTCTCTGCAGCCCTGCCAACATCTGTTGTTTTTTGACTTTTTAATAATAGCTTTATTAGTCTGTTTTTATACTGCTCTAAAGAACTGCCCAAGACTGGGTAATTTATAAAAGAAAGGTTTAATCGACTCACAGTTCAGCATGCCTGGGAAGGCCTCAGGAAAGTCACAGTCACGGTGGAAGGCAAAGGGGAAACAATGTACCTTCTTCATAACGTGGCAGGAAGGAGAAGAGCCAAACGAAGGGGGAGGAGCCCCTTATAAAACTCTCAGCTCTCATGAGAACTCACTATCGTGAGAACAGCATGGGGGAAGTTGCCCCCCATGATTCAGTTACCTCTACCTGCTCTCCCTCGATACGTGGGGATTGTGAAGATTATGGGGAGTTAATCCAGATGAGATTTGGATGGGGACACAAAACCTAACCATATCAATAGCCATTCTGACTGGTATAAGATAATCTCTCATTGTAGTTTTAATATGTATTTCTCTGATGATTAATGATGTTAAGCATTTTTTTCTTGACTGCTTTTATGTCTTCTTTGAGAAGTGCCTGTTCCTGTCCTTTGCTTACTTTTTAATGGGATTGTTGTTTTTTTCTTGTTGATTTATTTAAAGTCCATGTAGATTGTGGATATTAGTCCTTTATTGAATGCATAGTTTGTAAAAATTTACACCCATCCTGTAGATTGTCTGTTTACTCTGTTGATAATTTCTTTTCAGTGTATAATGTCTTTAGTTTATTTAAGTCCCATTTGTCTATTTTTGTTTTTGTTGCATTTGCTTTTGGGGTCTTAGTGAGAAATTCTTTTCGAAGGCTGATGCCTGGAGAAGCTTCTCCTAGGTTTTCTTCTAGAATTTTTATAGTTTGAGGTCTTACATTTAAGTCTTTAATTCATCATGAGTTAATTTTTGTATATGGTAGAGATAAGGGTCCAGTTATATTCTTCTGCATATGGTTAGGCAGTTTCCCCAGCACCATTTATTGAATAGGATATTATTTCCTCATTGTTTTTGTTGACTTTGTGGAAGATGATTGGTTGAAAGTATGTGGCTTTACTTTTGAGTTATCTGTTCTCTTACATTAATCTGTCTATTTTTATACAAGTACCATGATGTTTTGGTTACTATAGACTTGTATGGTTCAGTATAGTGTAGCTTGAAGTTGGGTAATGTGATGCCTCTGGTTTTGTTCTTTTTGGTTAGGATTGCTTTGGCTGTTTGGGCTCTCTTTTGGTTCCCTATGAGTTTTAGCACTTTTTTTTTCTAATTCTGTGAAAGATGATGTTGGTAATTTGATAGGAATTGCATAGAATCTGTAGATTCCTTTGGGAAGTATAGTCATTTTAACCATATTGATTATTTCGATTATAAGCATGGAATGTTTTTCCATTTGTTTGTGCTTTGATCCATTTTGAGTTAATTATTTTATGCAGTAAGTGTCCAACTTCATTTTCTTCCTGTGGATATCCAGTAGTCCCAGCACAATTTGTTGAAAAGACTATTCTTTTTTCACTGTAGGATCTTGGCACCTTTGTTGAAAATCTGTTAACCACAGATATATAGGTTTATTTTTGAACTCAGTTCTATTCGACTGATGTCCTTGTGCCAATAACATACTCTCTTAATTACCCTTGCTTTGTAGTAAGTTTCAAAATTAGAATTTTGAGTCCTGCTACTTCATTCTTTTTCAGGATTGTTTTGTCTATCCTGGGTCCCTTGAAATTCAATAGGAATTTTAGAATCAGCTTGTTTTATCCCAGGAATGTAGCATTGGTTTAACATCTGAAAATCATATCAGTGGAAAGAAAAAGATCACAGGATTACCTCAATAGATTCAGAAAAAGTATTTGACAAAATCCAACATGCACTCATGATAAAATTCTTAGTAAATAAAGGGGAACTTCCTCAACTTGATTAAGGACATATATGAAAAACACGTAGCTAATATCATACTTAATGGTGAAAGACTGGATACTTTCTGTCTAAAATCAGTAGTAATACAAGGATGTCTACTCTTGTCACTCCCATTCAACATTGTACTGTAGGTTCTAACCAGGACAGCTGGAGAAAGAAGGAAATAAAAGGCATCTACCTTGGAAAAGAAGACGTAAAATTATCTCTATTTGAAGATGATGTGATCACATGTGTAGAAAAACTTAGAGTCCACTAAAAACTGTTAGAACTATTAAACAATGTTAGCAAGATTTGAGGATACAATATCAAGACACAAAAATCAGTTGTATTTTTTTAAGTTTTAGGTTTGGGGGTGCATGTGGTTTGTTGCTTGGATAAACTTATGTCACAGGTGTTTGTTTTACAGATTATTTCATCACCCAGGTTTTAAGCCCAGTACTCAATGGTTATCGTTTCTGTTCCTCTCCTTCTTCCTGCTCTCCACCCTCAAGAAGACCCCAGTGTCTATTGTTTCCTTCTTTGTGTTCAAAAGTTATCATCTTTTAGCTCCCACTTACAAGTGAGAAAATGCAGCATTTGGTTTTCTGTTCCTGAGTTAGTCTGCTAAGGACAATATAGCCTCCAGCTCCCTCTGTTTTCCCACAAGACATTATCTTGTTCTTTTTAAAGGCTGTATAATATTCCATGGTGTATATGTACCACATTTTCTTTATCTAATCTGTCATTGATGGGCATTTAGGTAGATTTCATGTCTTTGCTATTATGAATAGTGCTGCAATGAGCATCCACACATGTATATCTTTATGGTAGAATGATTTATATTCCTCTGGTTATATATCCAGTAGCACAAGTGGTGAGTTGAATAGCAGTTCTTCTTTTAGCTTTTTGAGGAATCACTATATTGCTTTCCACAATGGTTGAACTAAGTTACACTCCTATCAACAGTGTATAAGTGTTCCCTTTTCTCCACATCTTTGCCAGCATCTGTTATTTTTTTTTTACTTTTGAATAATAGCCATTCTGACTGGTATGAGGTGGTATTTCATTGATTTGCATTTTTCTAATGATGTTGAGATTTCTTTCATATGCCTGTTGGGCACATGTATGTCTTCCTTTGAGAAGTGTCTGTTTATGTTCTTTGCCTACTTTTTAATGTTTTTTTTTTTTTTTCTGGTAAATTTAAGTTCCTTATAGATGCTAGATATTAGACCTTTTTCAGATTCATAATTTGCAAATATTTTCTCCCATTCTGTAGGTTGTCTGTTTATCCTGTTGATTGTTTCTTTTGAAGAATCTCTTAAGTTTAATTAAGAGCTTAATTTTAATCACATTTGTCAATTTTTGCTTTTGTTGTGATTGCTTTTGGTGCTTTGTTATGAAGTTTTTGCCCATTCGTATGTCCAGGGTAGTATTGCCTAGATTGTCTTCCAGAGTTATTATAGTTTTTGGTTTTTACATTTAAGCCTTTAATCCATCATGAGTTGATTTTTGTATATGGTGTAAGGAAGGGATCCAGCTTCAATCTTCTGTGTATGGGTAGCCATTAACCTAGCACCATTTATTGAAAAAGTAGTCTTTTCCCCATTGCTTGTTTTTGTCAGCTTGATCAAAGATCAGATTGTCATAGATGTCTGGCCTTATTTCCGGGCTCTCTATTCTGTTCCATTGGTCTATCTGCCTGTTTTTGTACCAGTACCATGCTGTTTTGGTTACTATAGACCTGTAGCATAGCTTGAAGTTGGATAACATGATGCCTCCAGCTTTGTGTTTTGCTTAGGATGGCCTTGGCTGTTTGGGCTCTTTTTTGGTTCCATTTGAATTTTAAAATGTTTTTTTTTTTCTAGTTCTGTGAAGAATATCATTGGTATCTTGATAGGAATATCATTGAATTTGTAAGTTTCTTTGGGCAGTATGGCCATTTTAATGATATTGATTCCTCCTATCCATGAGCATGAAATATTTTTCCATTTGTTTGTGTCATCTCTGATTTCTTTGAGCAATGTTTTATAATTCTCATTTTATAATTCTCTAATCAGAGAGATCTTTTGCCTCTCTGATTAGCTGTATTCCTAGGTATTTTTTTAATTTTTGTGGCAGTTGTGAACGGGATTGTGTTCCTGATTTGGCTCTTGGCTTGGTGTTGTAGGTGTATAGAAATGCTACTGATTTTTATACAATGATTTTGTATCCTGAAACGTTGCTGAAGTTGTTTATCAGCTGAAGGATCTTTTAGGCTGAGACCATGGGGTTTTCTAGATATAAAATTGTGTCTATATGTTTGACATGATTTATGCAAACAGGAATAGTTTGACTTCCTTTATTCCTATTTGGATGCCCTTTCTTTCTCTTTCCTGATGACTCTCACTAGGACTTCCAATACTACATTGAACAGGAGTGGTGAGACAGAGCATCATTGTCTTGTGCAGTTTTGAAGAGGACTGCTTCCAGGTTTTGCTCATTTAGTATAATGTTTGTCCCAGATGGCTCTTATTGTTTTGAGCTATGTTCCTTCAATACCTAGTTTATTGAGAGTGTTTTAACATGAAAGGGTGTTGAATTTTATTTTCTACATCTGTTGAGATAATCATGTGTTTTTTGTCTTTAGTTCTGTTTATGTGATGAATCATATTTATTGATCTGTATATGTTAAACAAATCTTGCATCCCAGGAAGGAAGCCTACTCAATCATGGTGGATTAGCTTTTTAAGGTGCTGCTGGATTCAGTTTGCAAGTATTTCATTGAGGATTTTTGTAATGATGTTCTTCAAGGATACTGGCCTGAAGTTTTCTTTCTTTTCTTTTCTTTTTTTTTTATTGTGTCTCTGCCATGTTTTGGTATCAGGATGATGCTGCTCTCATAGGATGTGTTGGGGAGGAGTCCCTCCTCCTCAATTCTTTGCAATCATTTCTGGAGAAATGGTACCAGGTCTTCTTTGTACATTTGGTAGAATTTAATCTGTGAATCCATCAGGTGATGGACATTTTTTGGTTGGTAGGCTATGTATTATTGAATCGATTTTAGAAGTCATTATTGGTCTGTTCAGGGAATCAGTTTCTTCCTGGTTCAGGCTTGGAAAGGTGTATGTGTCCAGGAATTTACCCATCTTTCCTAGGTTTTCTAGTTTGTGTGCATAGAGGTGTTCATAGTAGTTTCTGCTGGTTATTTTTATTTTTGTGGGGTCAGTGATAAGATCCCCTTCACTATTTCTAATTGTGTTTATTTGGATCTCTTTTCTTCTCTATTAGTCTAGCTAGTGGCCTATCTTATTAAGTTTTGAAGAAAACAGCCCTAGATTTGTTGATCTTTTGAATGGCCTTTCATGTCTTCATTTCCTTTAGTTCAGCTCTGATTTTGGTTATTTCTTATCTTTTGCTAGCTTCAGGGTTGATTTGTTCTTGCTTTTCTAATTCTTTTGGATTGTGATGTTAGGTTGTTAATTAGAGATCTTCCTAGCTTTTTGGTATGAGCATTTAGTGAGATGAATTTCCCTCTTAACACTGCCTTAGCTGTGTCCCAGAGATTCTGGTATGTTGTATCTTTGTTCTCATTAGTTTCAACAAACTTCTTGATCTCTGTCTTACTTTGATTGTTTAATCAAAAGTAATTTAAGAGCATGTTATTTAATTTCCATGTAATTGCTTGGTTTTGAGTGATTTTCTTAGTCTTGACTTCTATTTTTATTACCCTATGGCCTGAAAGTGGGTTTGGCATAATTTTGGTTCTTTTGCATTTGCTGAGGATTGTTTTATGTCTAAATATGTGGTTGATTTTAGAGTAGGTGCCATGTGGCAATAAGAAGAATGTATATTTTGTTGTTTTTGGGTGGAGAGTTCTACAGAGGTCTATCGATCCATTTGGTCCAGTGTTGACTTCAGGTCTTGAATATCTTTGTTAATTTTCTGCCTCAGTGATCTGTCTAATACTGTCAGTGGAGTGTTGTAGTCTCCCATTGTTATTGTGTGGGAGTCTATGCCTCTATATAGGTCTTGAAGAACTTCCTTTATGAATCTTGGTGCTCCTATGTTGGGTGCATGTGTATTTAGGACAGCTGAATCTTCTTGTTGAATTGAACCCTTTACCATTATATAACACACTTGTTTGTCTTTTTATTATCTTTTTTGGTTTGAAGTCTGTTTTGTCTGAAATTAGGATTGCAATCCCTGCTTTCATCTGTTCAATTTGCTTGGTAGATTTTGCTCCATCCCTTTATTTTGAGTTTATGGGTATCATTACATGTGAGATGGGTTTCTTGAAGACAACATACCATTGGGTCTTGCTTTTTTATCCAACTTTTTACTCTGTGCTTTTTAAGTGAAGCATTTGGACTATCTACGTTCAAAGTTAGTATTGATATGTATGATATGAACCTGCCATTGTGCTGTTAGCTGGTTATTATATTGGCTTATTTGTGTGGTTGCTTTATAGTGGCACTAGTTTGTATTTAATTATGCTTTTGTATTAGCTGGTAGCTGTCTTTCCTTTCTACATTTAGTGCTCCTTTCAAGATATCTTGTAAAGCAGGTCTGGTGGTGATGAACTTTCTCAACATTTCCTTATCTGAAAAGGATCTTATTTCTCGTTCACTTAGGAAGCTTAGTTTGGCTAAATATGAAATTCTTGGTTGAAGATCTTTTTCTTCAAGAATGTTTAATATAGGCCTCTAATCTCTGCTGGCTTGAAGAGTTTCAGCTTAGAGGTCTACCGTTAGCCTGATGAAGTTCCATTTGGAGGTGACCTGCCCTTTCTTTCTAGCTGCCTTTAACATTCTTTCTTTCAACTTTTGAAAATATGATGATTATGTGTCTTGGGGATGATATTCTTGTATAGAATCTTGCAGGAGTTCTCTATATTTTCTGAATTTAACTGTTGGCCTCTCTAGCATGGTTGGGGAAATTTTCATGGATGATATCCTGAAATATGTTTTCCAAGTTGTTTGCTTTCTCCCCTCCCTTTCAGGGATACCAATGACCCTTTCATAGATTTGACCTTTTTACATAATCTCATACTTCTCAGAGCTTTTGTTCATTCTTTTCTATGCTTTTTTCTTTATTTTTGTCTGGCTGTCTTATTTCAGAAAGCCAGCCTTCAAGTTTGTGATTCTTTTCTCAGCTTATCCTGCTGTTAATACTTGTAATTGCATTGTGAAATTCTTGTATTATGTTATTCAGCTCTGTCAGATTTGTTAGGTTCTTTTTTATACTGGCTCCTTCAGCTCCTGTATTGCTTTATTGTAATTTTAGTTTTCTTGGATTGGGTTTTGCCATCCTCCTGTATCTCAATGATCTTTATTCCTGTCCATATGCTGAATTCTGTTTCTGTCATTTCAGCCAGCTTAGCCTGCTTAAGAACTCTTGTTGGAGAACTGGTGGGATTATTTGGAGGACATATAATACTCTGACCATTTGAGTTACTGGAGTTCTTGCTTTGGTTTTTTCTCATTTCTGCATGTGGGCATTCCTTTAACTGCAGTGTAGATTGAGTACAGTTGATAGACTTATTTTCTGGATGTTTTCACCAAGCCAAAGCTTTGTGGAGAGTCTTTATTTGAAGTGGATTTCTTATCTGTGGTTTCAGAGTAGGGTATGTTAGTGAGGTGTTTTTGATGTTGAAGCTTTGGGGTGTGATCCAGTAGGTGGCACTTACACTTATTAATCAGTTGGTAGACTCTTACTCAGTTGTGTGGCTCCTCTGTTATTTCCTCACAGTTGTAGCTGTGTTTCTTCTCAACACTCTGAAAGTGCGGGTTCCTTTCCCTCTTGATTGCTAGCTACAGATTGTGGCTTGGCACTCCTGAGCTGCCCACTGCCACTCTAATGTGGTCTCAGTATTTGTGTTCCCTCCTCCACTTGGGGGCAGTGGAGGAAGGGACCTTAGTAGTGATTGCGGTCAAGGGCCTTTTGCTTGGCTCCTGGGGGCTCCACCCCGGAGAGATGCAGATCAGCAATCACTTAGTGCAATCAGCTCCGAATAGACGGTGTGTGCTATGGGCCCAAGCCAGGGGTTCCCTGTGTGGTGATGAACAGTGGAGGGTGTGTGAAACAGCTTTGGGGATCCCCTTAAAAAAGTAGTCTGGCCACATTTTTGTAGAGCAGCCATGCTGTGCTGGTGGATGACCTTTGCTCTCGGTTGGCATGGACCCTCCAAAGCCTGGAGTCTGGAATGGCTGAGTCACCCAAATAGCAAACATGGCAGCCCACCCCTCCCTCTGTCCCAGTGAGGTTTCAAATCTTTATGGGCTGGAGAACACAGGTGTGGTGACTCCAGGCTCCAGTTGGAAGGTTCCACCTGGTGAGGAGGAACAGGATCGGGCACTCAGTTAGAAAAGCAATCTGGCTGTGTTTTTCTAGAATAGCTTTGCTGTGCTGGGGGAATCCCTTCTGCTCCTGGTCAGTTTGAACTCTCCAAAGTGTGAAGGCTGGAATTGCTAAGTCACCCAAACAGCAAAGATGGTGACCTGCCCCTCCCCAAGGAGTTCCATCCAGGGAGGTGCAATGCTTTTGCCAGTGGCTGGCTGGAATTCCAAGCCAGTGGGACTTATCCTGTGAGGTGCTATGGATGTGGGGCCTGCAGATGGTCACTTCTCAGCTCCCTGGATTCAGCCTCTTTCCTAGGGATATGTATGGGGGTCTAACATTCTGCTTTGCCATAGTTGCAGCTGCTTTTGCTGGGAAGCCCGGAAAGCCTGAATATCTAAGGCTCCTGGTCTCTGCACATGCCTGAGTGGCTGCTCTGCTGAGACTCCACATAGCTCCGTGTGTCAAACTGAATGCCATCATGGAGTGGGTTCATGAGGGAATCTCCTGAACTGAGGATTGTAAAGAGCTGTGAGAGAAGCATGGATCCTTCCTGGGATCCCTCATTTACTCACCTCTTCCCTGGGTGGGGGAGGTTCCCCTGGCTCTGTGTTGTTCTCTGGGTGGGCTGTTTTCCTGTCTTGCTTTTTTCCATTCTCCATGGGTCTTCTTGTTCCCTTGATTAGTCCTAATGCAAGTACCTGGATGTTTCAGTTGAAGGTGCTCTATTTACTTGCCCATGAGAACCACACTACTCGCTGCTTCTAGTCAGCCATCTTGGCAACCTCTCATCAATTGTATTTCTATACATTTGTGATGAACGGTCCAAAAACAAAGTTAAGAAAATAATTGCATGTATAATAGCATCATAAAGAGTATACCAGGCTGGGCACAATGGCTCACACCTATAAGACCAGCACTTTGGGAGGCTGAGATGGGTGAATCATGACGTCATGAGTTCAAGACCAGCCTGTCCAACATAGTGAAACTCTGTCTCTATTAAAAATAAAAAAATTAGCTGGGTGTGGCATGTGCCTATAGTCCCAGCTACTTGGGAGACTGAGATGAGAGAATTGGTTGAACCCAGGAGGCGGAGGTTGCAGTGACCCGAGCCCACACCATTGTACTCCAGCCTGGGTGACATGACAGAGTGAGACTCTGTCTCAAAAAAAAAAAAAAAAAAAGGAGTATACCACTTAGGGGGAGGTGTGGTGACTCAGGCCTATTGTCCTGGCACATAAGAAGGCAAGGCCAGGCATTTGAGACCAGCCTGTGCAACATAGGAAGCCCTTACAAAAAGAGTTGACCACTTAGGAATAAATTTAACAAAACAAATGAAAAGCTTATACTGTGAAAACTATAAATTATTGTTGAAAGAAATTAGAGAAGATCTAAATATTTGGAAAAACATTCCATGCTCAATGATTGGAAGATGTAACAATGTTAAGATGACAATACCTTAAAAACTGATCTACAAATTCAGTGCAATCCCTGTCAGAATCCCAGCTGACATCTGGAGAAATAATATTTTTAACTGTTTTTATAATGTTATGAAATCTGTATAAAGTTTAATTCAAAGGATAGACTCAAGTCCTGCCATTTGAAAAAAGTAAATCATTTGCAAATCTACAATGCAGCAGTCATTGTTTGTGGCCCTGAGAACATAAAAGTGATTAAAACAAAGTTTCTATACTTCTGGTTGTTTATATTCTGGATTTATTATTTCTAATATATAGAAGTTTTGCTCATTATGGTTGTGAAATCTGTACATTTAGATTTTTAAAAAGTAAATATTTAGCACAATGCTCTTCACTTTCATACTTAAAAAATTTTAAACAGTTCTTTATCTGAAATTTGTTTTCATGTATGCTGAAACAATTTTTTTTCTCAGTTTCCCCTTATCTTATATTACAGTGTGGTAACTACTACCATCTATTTCTGAATATCTTTCTGTTTTATTGTAACAATACCACAGTGTTTTACTTTTGTGGGTTTATAATTTGCTTTGATATCTCATCTGGCAGGGCTGTAGTCCTCTCCTATTATTATTATTATTTTTTAATTTAAGGGTTCTATTCTATTTGTGTGGAAAAGGCTAGAAAAAGTTTGTAAAGATGAAATTAATGCCACTAGAATTATTTTAAACCTATAGATTTACTAGGGAATAACTGATACCTTAAAAATATTTATTATTGTTTTCAATCCAATGAGCATACTGTATCCTTCCCCTTCCCTCCCATCCCCTCCCTCCCTCCCTCCCTTCCTTCCTTCCTTCCTTCTTTCCTTCCTTCCCTCTTTCTTTCTTTTCTTTTTTCTTTTCTTTTTTCTTTTCTTTCTCTCTTTCTCTCTTTCTCTCTTTCTCTCTTTCTCTCTTTCTCTCTTTCTCTCTTTCTCTTTCTTTCTTTCTTTCTTTCTTTCTTTCTTTCTTTCTTTCTTTCTTTCTTTCTTTCTTTCTTTCTTTCTTTCTTTTTCTTTTCTTTCTTTCTCTTCTTTCTTTCTCTTCTTTCTTTCCTTTCTCTTCTCTTGCTTTTTTTTTGAGATAGAGTCTCACTCTGTTACCCAGGCTGGAGTGCAGTGGCATGATCATTGCTTACTGTAACCTCCAACTCATCAGCTGAAGCAATCCTTCTGCCTCAGCCTCCCAAACAGCTAGGACTACAGGCATTCACCACCAGGCAAGGCTAATTTTTATATTTTTTTTTTGTAGAGGTGGGGTCTTGCCATGTTGCTCAGGCTGGTCTTGAACTCCTGGGCTTAAGTGATCTTCTGAAAGCAATTTACCTGCCTTGGCTCCTCAAAGTACTGGGATTACAGGCATGAGCTACTGCACTGCCACCCCGTACCAACCTTTCTCTGTATATTTCTTAGTAAAAAATATTTTTCCTCTCCTCACTTCAGGCATTCTGTTAATATTTTTGATAGTTTTATATAGTGTTCATGCTTTTCTAGATAGGGTATTCATCTTTATTTTTTGTTGTTCTTGTAGTTTAAATAAGTTACTTTAAAATTATATTTCTAAACTCCTTATTGCTGATCTATGCAAAAGCCGTTGCATTTAAAGCTTTTTAAATTAACTATCTTATTCTACATTTGGTAGATTAAAGTGTTTTAAATTTATTCTCTTGGGTATTTTAGTTATACAGCCATTTCATTTGCACTTTGTAATTTATTCAGTAAATACTCATCATGCAAATACTGGAATGGCTGAGAAAAGAGACGTTGTCTAGAATATAAGTTTCTTTGCAGTGGGGACCTTTTGGTGAGTATAGACATGGGAAAATATTCTTACATATTGAGCTCCTTCAAGAAGGCCTAACATGCTTCTTTCCCATACCCTTTTGCCTTGTGTCTTCTAAGTCCTTGACTATTTTTTGTTTTCTTCCTGTTAATCAGTGAGGATTATACCATACATAGCACCTCTGTTTTGAGGCAAAGTAGACTAGAAATTGTTTCTTCAGGGAAGACTTTCTGTCAACAGTTTTTCAGGATGGAGCTTTTGCAGTATAGCACTCCATTCTGGCTGGTGTCAGATGAAAACTGGGCTACTTTATTTTCCTCCTAAGTGAACTTGTTCGTAGAGAAATCTCATGTGACCGTAGCCTTGGGTTGATGGTGGGCTAACAAAATGGAAAGAAGCAGTCTGGAGTGTGTGTTCACTGCTCATGCAGTTTGTTTGTGCCTTCAGATCTTAATTGGGACATAATGTAAGTATGACTTCCTTTTGATTCATTCATTTTCCAACTAATATTTATTGAATAATTACTAAGTGCCAGGCAAATATTACTGTCATCATGGGGCTTATATTCTAGGTGGGGAGAAACCAACAATGAACAAAAGAAATACACAGAATGTTAGGTGATAAAGAATGTGAGCATTCAAGCCATGCTGATATTTATGTAGGTGGGGGTAAGTTAGAAGGTTGTAAATGGGAGCTGCTTGTGTGTTGAAGTTTAGCAAGGAGGCCAGCAGAGCTGGAGGTGGATGAGTGAGGAGGGGTGGTAGAAAATGGGGTAAAGAGAGCTGCTGTTGCTGAAACGGTAAGAAAGCTGATTGGGGAGGGTCTTGTGAGCCAGGGATGATGAAAGGGAAGATGATAGGAGGATTAGAACCTTAAAATGGGAGCCACTGACCTAAAGTGAAAGAAAGGATAGTGTAATTGAGATATTGGAGAGCAGGTTAGGATAATTTCCTTATACACAAGGAGGATGGGAGGACACCTCCTCTATTGCAACCAAATGGAAAAAGAAAAATGTGGGTGGCTGTGGATATGTCTGTACTTTTAGCGATAGAGAGTTAAGGGATTCTTCATTTGCTGACTTTATTCTCTCCAGGAACTAGAAGATAAGATATTTGCTGATAGTGATCATTTGCTCTTCTCATTTCCATTAGTTCTGTCTCACATTCCTCTTCAAAGTTTTGTTACATTGGCTAGGACTTCCAGAACCATGCCTTTCTCCTAGTTGTGATGAAAATTCCTTTTGTGTTAAACTATGCATATATTATTTACCATTCATTTCCCTGGTGAGGAATTGTTTTATTTTTGATTTTAAAAATATTTTAAAGCATAACAAATAGGTGTGTGATTTTCTTGAGTGCCATTTGGCATTTATTGAGATGATCAACTTAAAAAACTCTTTGACATATTTACCCTTACATTTATAGATTTCTTATTTAGACATCCTTGCATTCCTAAGATATACTTGATTATAGCAATTTATCCCTTTATTGTACTGTTGAAGGAATTCCACTAGTTTATTTAGGCTATTTACATTTCATTGTCTTTATATACATTTATTTATTATTGTCAAGTTATTGAATCAAAGCAATACTAGTCAGTATAAAATAAGTTAGTAACTCTCCCTCTGCTTCTCTTTTACTTTCTTCTATTAGCTTTTGCAACTCTTAAAAGCCCAGTGATGCATTTTAGTCTCTGTTTCCAATTAAGGCGGGTTGCTAGTCTTGCTTTTTACAAATGGTTATGTCTTTTACTCAGGGCTTCAGAGCTAGCAGCTGTGGTAAGAGCTTAGGCAAGGTTACACCTGGGGATGTGGTAGCACCTGGGTTCAGAGGTGTGGGATGTCAGTACACACAGGGACTATCCAAAACCATGTGGATACTGAATGTCCAATGCAGTAACTTTGTCATAACCCTAGGAAGTCTTATAAAGAGATTGGCAGGCCTAGGACAGATTCTATATAGTAAACTATGATGAGTAGTTACCATTTTTTGAGGATAATCAGCATTATCAGCACTGTACATTTTGATGCTATTTTCATTTAATCCTTAAAAAATCTTCTGAGATAGATACTATGATTTCCATTTAGAATAACAGACCCATTTTAGAAAAAGAGACCTAAGCAATTTATCCAAAGCCACACTGTTTGTAGGAGTGGGGATTTTTACTCGTATCTATATGATATGGCTAATACTGCATTTTAAAAAGAGAAAACTCCTACTGCTTGCTTTTATATTTGCAGAATATATTGTATATTTTTATAGTATATTTATGTAAAGAAAAGTAATGTCTAACTATTAAATATTATTTGGTTAATTTGGAATTACTATCTAATTTCCAACACAATGTCTATTTAGTAATATTTAACTGCTTGTCTCCACCTGCTGCTGTATTAGTTGCTAAACCAATCCAAAAAATTAGAGGCCCTAAGCCTTACTAAGTATTATTTGTTATAGAACATTTAGTACTTAGCACAGAAAAGCATTCCAAGAAATCACGTAGTATTGTGAGAAATGTGAGGAAAATCACGACTTCTCTTTTATTAACAAAGGTAAAAATTTTAAGTGCTGGGTCAAGGTAATTTGGTTTCAGAGAAGAGAATTTCTGAAAGGTATGACTCAGGAAGAAAACAGGTGGAAAAAACATTGATGAGGTGTTGGGTGATGACTGCAGTCTCATGAGCAAGGGAGCAGGAGAGGGTCTTTGTTAGATGATGGGACAGTTTCAGTACATTGTGGCTTCCTCCAGTGTCATGTTGAAACTGGTTTATGCCAGCTTCTAAGATCTGATTGTACACCTCTCTTCTCATGTCTGTATTCAGTGACATCATCATGGTAGCTAGAAATTAATCATAGAGTATTTACACTACAGAAGCTGGCAAATGGTACAAATCAAAGCTTTTTTATTTTTGCCCCTAGAGAGCCAGTTGTTAAGCATTTACCAGTACACCACTAATTCCTTCTTTCTCAATACTTGATCTTACTGTTTACTGGTTAAGCCATGTGTCAAACTGAGAAAGCAAATGTACCTGAGTATAATTTGATGAACTACTGAGCACATTTAACATATTACGGTGTTGCTAATTTAAGTAAACGATCCATTTGGAATTTGATATGCTCCCTGAAGAGGGTGTTTTTTTTAAAGACACGAGAATACAAGTGACTCTATGCATTAAAAGTTAAGAGAATACAAGTGACTCTTTGCATTGAAAGTTACTGTAGGCTGGGTGTGATGGCTCACGTCTGTAATCCCAGCCCTTTGGGAGGCCGAGGTGGGCTGATCACTTGAGGCCGGAAGTTCAAGACCAGCTTGGCCATATGGTCTCCACTAAAAACACAAAACAATTAGCTGGGCATAGTGGCACACACCTGTAATCCCGGCCACTTGGGAGGCTGAAGTGGCAGGATCCCTTGAACTCTGGAGGTGGAGGTTGCTGTGAGCCGAGATCACACCACTGCACTCCAGCCTGGGTGACAGAGCAAGAGTCTGTCTCAAAAAAGATGAAAGAAAAGAAAGATACTATTGAGGGCTTATAATGGTAAAGTCTGTGGGTCAAGGCTAAGGACAAATGGTTTTGTCTCCTGGAGAATTTTTCTTTAAAATATTTCTCTAAATGCTACTATATTGCTTACTCTGATTCCTTTCAGTGACATTAATGTAAGAAAGGAAGATGTTAAAAATAGGAAATCACAAAGTGAGTAAGTTAAGGGTAACTTTAAATTACGGAAGTATTCTTTCTTTTGTAGAAAGTTTTCTTGCTATTTCTTCCTTTCATGGATGTCAAATGTATTATTCATTTAATTTGCCACCTTTATATTGCATCTATTGCATAATATAAAGGGTGTCCATGTTTTAAAATTTTTATATGACTTGTAATTTTGTAGAGAATTATCACTATTCAGTATTTGGGATCGTTAGTTGGAGTTGCTATAAATAATTATTTTAATAAAGAAAGGTACCCAGTAAGAGAAATCAGAAAACTTGTTTAGAGGCATCAGATAAACAGCAAGGTGATATAGAGACACAGAGTTCAGGCAGCGGGTTCTGAGACGCTGCAGGAAGGCTTGTGAAGGTGGAGAGTCACCATGTTCTGGAAGAGGGATTCCACACTGGGAGTCATGTTTAGAGTGGCCTTAAAGCCCTGTGAGTCTAGACAGACCAAGCAAAAGGGAGGAGAAGGCTTCCTACGACAATACTCAGGAGTCATTAATATGAGTACAATGTCAACTTTTCACAGATGAAATATTTTAAACATGTTTATAGATTAGTTAGACTTTAGGTCTTGATTTCTGTACAATGTCCAGGAGTTGTTCTCCAGTTTCATAGATTAGACTGATACATAGCAAAAACATTCAAATCTTGTTCTGAATAACAACATTAAAAACATTTTAAAACTACATATCTTCTTTTGTTTTACATTTAATTTCTGAATTTAATTAAAAATGATATTTTAGAATAAGATAATCTGCTTTTTCAAAGGATTTTTTTTTCTATTATAACAAATTAACATCATGGTAAAAATAAATGTGCTCCTGAATGCATTCCTTGTTAAACTACAGCTTTGACCTTTTTCTGCTTCACCACTGGTTCCCTATTGCTGCTAAAGTGCAGGTTACAGATTCATAGTTTAAATCTATTTAATATAGTTATTCTTAAATTTTAATGTGCATAAGATATACTGGGGGACATCTTAAAGATGCAAAGTCTTGGACATCACTCCTCAGAGGTTTGATTCATGAGGTCTTGGGTAGGGCCTAGGGACGTTCTGTTCTGTTTTTTTCCTTCCTTCCTTCCTTCCTTCCTTCCTTCCTTCCTTCCTTCCTTCCTTCCTTCCTTCCTTCCTTCCTG